>NW_027665820.1:0-36439 GCF_963924005.1 Protomyctophum bolini
GCTCAAAGTGGCTAGCTTTCATCCCAACACAGTTTATAGGGCCATACGGTACATAGTTTTCAAGTTACAGACTAAGCTAAGCAAAAGTGAACCAGGCCTTTTTACTGTGAAAATGGCACTTTGGGACTGTGAAAGTGACATTTTGGCCCTGTTGTCCCAAACTGCCCCAGCACTTCCCACATTGCTCAAAGTGGCTAGCTTTCATCCCAACACAGTTTATAGGGCCATACGGTACATAGTTTTCAAGTTACAGACTAAGCTAAGCAAAAGTGAACCAGGCCTTTTTACTGTGAAAATGGCACTTTGGGACTGTGAAAGTGACATTTTGGCCCTGTTGTCCTACACTGCCCAGCACTTCCCACATTGCTCAAAGTGGCTAGCTTTCATCCCAACACAGTTTATAGGGCCATACGGTACATAGTTTTCAAGTTACAGACTAAGCTAAGCAAAAGTGAACCAGGCCTTTTTACTGTGAAAATGGCACTTTGGGACTGTGAAAGTGACATTTTGGCCCTGTTGTCCCAAACTGCCCCAGCACTTCCCACATTGCTCAAAGTGGCTAGCTTTCATCCCAACACAGTTTATAGGGCCATACGGTACATAGTTTTCAAGTTACAGACTAAGCTAAGCAAAAGTGAACCAGGCCTTTTTACTGTGAAAATGGCACTTTGGGACTGTGAAAGTGACATTTTGGCCCTGTTGTCCCAAACTGCCCCAGCACTTCCCACATTGCTCAAAGTGGCTAGCTTTCATCCCAACACAGTTTATAGGGCCATACGGTACATAGTTTTCAAGTTACAGACTAAGCTAAGCAAAAGTGAACCAGGCCTTTTTACTGTGAAAATGGCACTTTGGGACTGTGAAAGTGACATTTTGGCCCTGTTGTCCTACACTGCCCCAGCACTTCCCACATTGCTCAAAGTGGCTAGCTTTCATCCCAACACAGTTTATAGGGCCATACGGTACATAGTTTTCAAGTTACAGACTAAGCTAAGCAAAAGTGAACCAGGCCTTTTTACTGTGAAAATGGCACTTTGGGACTGTGAAAGTGACATTTTGGCCCTGTTGTCCCAAACTGCCCCAGCACTTCCCACATTGCTCAAAGTGGCTAGCTTTCATCCCAACACAGTTTATAGGGCCATACTGGTACATAGTTTTCAAGTTACAGACTAAGCTAAGCAAAAGTGAACCAGGCCTTTTTACTGTGAAAATGGCACTTTGGGACTGTGAAAGTGACATTTTGGCCTGTTCGTTCCCTGTTGTCCCAAACTGCCCCAGCTCTTGCCACAATGCTCAAAGTGGCTAGCTTTCATCCCAACACAGTTTATAGGGCCATACGGTACATAGTTTTCAAGTTACAGACTAAGCTAAGCAAAAGTGAACCAGGCCTTTTTACTGTGAAAATGGCACTTTGGGACTGTGAAAGTGACATTTTGGCCCTGTTGTCCCAAACTGCCCCAGCACTTCCCACATTGCTCAAAGTGGCTAGCTTTCATCCCAACACAGTTTATAGGGCCATACGGTACATAGTTTTCAAGTTACAGACTAAGCTAAGCAAAAGTGAACCAGGCCTTTTTACTGTGAAAATGGCACTTTGGGACTGTGAAAGTGACATTTTGGCCCTGTTGTCCCAAACTGCCCCAGCACTTCCCACATTGCTCAAAGTGGCTAGCTTTCATCCCAACACAGTTTATAGGGCCATACGGTACATAGTTTTCAAGTTACAGACTAAGCTAAGCAAAAGTGAACCAGGCCTTTTTACTGTGAAAATGGCACTTTGGGACTGTGAAAGTGACATTTTGGCCGTGTTGTCCCAAACTGCCCCAGCACTTCCCACATTGCTCAAAGTGGCTAGCTTTCATCCCAACACAGTTTATAGGGCCATACGGTACATAGTTTTCAAGTTACAGACTAAGCTAAGCAAAAGTGAACCAGGCCTTTTTACTGTGAAAATGGCACTTTGGGACTGTGAAAGTGACATTTTGGCCCTGTTGTCCCAAACTGCCCCAGCACTTCCCACATTGCTCAAAGTGGCTAGCTTTCATCCCAACACAGTTTATAGGGCCATACGGTACATAGTTTTCAAGTTACAGACTAAGCTAAGCAAAAGTGAACCAGGCCTTTTTACTGTGAAAAATGGCACTTTGGGACTGTGAAAGTGACATTTTGGCCCTGTTGTCCCAAACTGCCCAGCACTTCCCACATTGCTCAAAGTGGCTAGCTTTCATCCCAACACAGTTTATAGGGCCATACGGTACATAGTTTTCAAGTTACAGACTAAGCTAAGCAAAATGAATCTTTTTTTTTTACTGTGAAAACGGCACTTTGGGACTGTGAAAGTGACATTTGGCCCTGTTGTCCCAAACTGCCCCAGCACTTCCCACATTGCTCAAAGTGGCTAGCTTTCATCCCAACACAGTTTATAGGGCCATACGGTACATAGTTTTCAAGTTACAGACTAAGCTAAGCAAAAGTGAACCAGCCTTTTTACTGTGAAAATGGCACTTTGGGACTGTGAAAGTGACATTTTGGCCCTGTTGTCCCAAACTGCCCCAGCACTTCCCACATTGCTCAAAGTGGCTAGCTTTCATCCCAACACAGTTTATAGGGCCATACGGTACATAGTTTTCAAGTTACAGACTAAGCTAAGCAAAAGTGAACCAGGCCTTTTTACTGTGAAAATGGCACTTTGGGACTGTGAAAGTGACATTTTGGCCCTGTTGTCCCAAACTGCCCCAGCACTTCCCACATTGCTCAAAGTGGCTAGCTTTCATCCCAACACAGTTTATAGGGCCATACGGTACATAGTTTTCAAGTTACAGACTAAGCTAAGCAAAAGTGAACCAGGCCTTTTTACTGTGAAAATGGCACTTTGGGACTGTGAAAGTGACATTTTGGCCTGTCGTTCCTGTTGTCCCAAACTGCCCCAGCACTTGCCACATTGCTCAAAGTGGCTAGCTTTCATCCCAACACAGTTTATAGGGCCATACGGTACATAGTTTTCAAGTTACAGACTAAGCTAAGCAAAAGTGAACCAGGCCTTTTTACTGTGAAAATGGCACTTTGGGACTGTGAAAGTGACATTTTGGCCCTGTTGTCCCAAACTGCCCCAGCACTTCCCACATTGCTCAAAGTGGCTAGCTTTCATCCCAACACAGTTTATAGGGCCATACGGTACATAGTTTTCAAGTTACAGACTAAGCTAAGCAAAAGTGAACCAGGCCTTTTTACTGTGAAAATGGCACTTTGGGACTGTGAAAGTGACATTTTGGCCCTGTTGTCCCAAACTGCCCCAGCACTTCCCACATTGCTCAAAGTGGCTAGCTTTCATCCCAACACAGTTTATAGGGCCATACGGTACATAGTTTTCAAGTTACAGACTAAGCTAAGCAAAATGAATCTTTTTTTTTTTACTGTGAAAACGGCACTTTGGGACTGTGAAAGTGACATTTTGGCCCTGTTGTCCCAAACTGCCCCAGCACTTCCCACATTGCTCAAAGTGGCTAGCTTTCATCCCAACACAGTTTATAGGGCCATACGGTACATAGTTTTCAAGTTACAGACTAAGCTAAGCAAAATGAATCCTGTCTTTTTTTACTGTGAAAATGGCACTTTGGGACTGTGAAAGTGACATTTTGGCCCTGTTGTCCCAAACTGCCCCAGCACTTCCCACATTGCTCAAAGTGGCTAGCTTTCATCCCAACACAGTTTATAGGGCCATACGGTACATAGTTTTCAAGTTACAGACTAAGCTAAGCAAAAGTGAACCAGGCCTTTTTACTGTGAAAATGGCACTTTGGGACTGTGAAAGTGACATTTTGGCCCTGTTGTCCCAAACTGCCCCAGCACTTCCCACATTGCTCAAAGTGGCTAGCTTTCATCCCAACACAGTTTATAGGGCCATACGGTACATAGTTTTCAAGTTACAGACTAAGCTAAGCAAAAGTGAATCTTGCTTTTTTTACTGTGAAAATGGCACTTTGGGACTGTGAAAGTGACATTTTGGCCCTGTTGTCCCAAACTGCCCCAGCACTTCCCACATTGCTCAAAGTGGCTAGCTTTCATCCCAACACAGTTTATAGGGCCATACGGTACATAGTTTTCAAGTTACAGACTAAGCTAAGCAAAAGTGAACCAGGCCTTTTTACTGTGAAAATGGCACTTTGGGACTGTGAAAGTGACATTTTGGCCCTGTTGTCCCAAACTGCCCCAGCACTTCCCACATTGCTCAAAGTGGCTAGCTTTCATCCCAACACAGTTTATAGGGCCATACGGTACATAGTTTTCAAGTTACAGACTAAGCTAAGCAAAAGTGAACCAGGCCTTTTTACTGTGAAAATGGCACTTTGGGACTGTGAAAGTGACATTTTGGCCCTGTTGTCCCAAACTGCCCCAGCACTTCCCACATTGCTCAAAGTGGCTAGCTTTCATCCAACACAGTTTATAGGGCCATACGGTACATAGTTTTCAAGTTACAGACTAAGCTAAGCAAAATGAATCTTTTTTTTTTACTGTGAAAACGGCACTTTGGGACTGTGAAAGTGACATTTTGGCCCTGTTGTCCCAAACTGCCCCAGCACTTCCCACATTGCTCAAAGTGGCTAGCTTTCATCCCAACACAGTTTATAGGGCCATACGGTACATAGTTTTCAAGTTACAGACTAAGCTAAGCAAAAGTGAATCTGTCTTTTTTTACTGTGAAAATGGCACTTTGGGACTGTGAAAGTGACATTTTGGCCCTGTTGTCCCAAACTGCCCCAGCACTTCCCACATTGCTCAAAGTGGCTAGCTTTCATCCCAACACAGTTTATAGGGCCATACGGTACATAGTTTTCAAGTTACAGACTAAGCTAAGCAAAATGAATCAGCTTTTTTTTACTGTGAAAATGGCACTTTGGGACTGTGAAAGTGACATTTTGGCCCTGTTGTCCCAAACTGCCCCAGCACTTCCCACATTGCTCAAAGTGGCTAGCTTTCATCCCAACACAGTTTATAGGGCCATACGGTACATAGTTTTCAAGTTACAGACTAAGCTAAGCAAAAGTGAACCAGGCCTTTTTACTGTGAAAATGGCACTTTGGGACTGTGAAAGTGACATTTTGGCCCTGTTGTCCCAAACTGCCCCAGCACTTCCCACATTGCTCAAAGTGGCTAGCTTTCATCCCAACACAGTTTATAGGGCCATACGGTACATAGTTTTCAAGTTACAGACTAAGCTAAGCAAAAGTGAACTCTGCTTTTTTTTTTACTGTGAAAATGGCACTTTGGGACTGTGAAAGTGACATTTTGGCCCTGTTGTCCCAAACTGCCCCAGCACTTCCCACATTGCTCAAAGTGGCTAGCTTTCATCCCAACACAGTTTATAGGGCCATACGGTACATAGTTTTCAAGTTACAGACTAAGCTAAGCAAAAGTGAACCAGGCCTTTTTACTGTGAAAATGGCACTTTGGGACTGTGAAAGTGACATTTTGGCCCTGTTGTCCCAAACTGCCCCAGCACTTCCCACATTGCTCAAAGTGGCTAGCTTTCATCCCAACACAGTTTATAGGGCCATACGGTACATAGTTTTCAAGTTACAGACTAAGCTAAGCAAAAGTGAACCAGGCCTTTTTACTGTGAAAATGGCACTTTGGGACTGTGAAAGTGACATTTTGGCCCTGTTGTCCCAAACTGCCCCAGCACTTCCCACATTGCTCAAAGTGGCTAGCTTTCATCCCAACACAGTTTATAGGGCCATACGGTACATAGTTTTCAAGTTACAGACTAAGCTAAGCAAAAGTGAACCAGTCCTTTTTACTGTGAAAATGGCACTTTGGGACTGTGAAAGTGACATTTTGGCCCTGTTGTCCCAAACTGCCCCAGCACTTCCCACATTGCTCAAAGTGGCTAGCTTTCATCCCAACACAGTTTATAGGGCCATACGGTACATAGTTTTCAAGTTACAGACTAAGCTAAGCAAAAGTGAACCAGGCCTTTTTACTGTGAAAATGGCACTTTGGGACTGTGAAAGTGACATTTTGGCCCTGTTCGTTCCCTGTTGTCCCAAACTGCCCCAGCTCTTGCCACAATGCTCAAAGTGGCTAGCTTTCATCCCAACACAAGTTTATAGGGCCATACGGTACATAGTTTTCAAGTTACAGACTAAGCTAAGCAAAAGTGAACCAGGCCTTTTTACTGTGAAAATGGCACTTTGGGACTGTGAAAGTGACATTTTGGCCCTGTTGTCCCAAACTGCCCCAGCACTTCCCACACTGCTCAAAGTGGCTAGCTTTCATCCCAACACAGTTTATAGGGCCATACGGTACATAGTTTTCAAGTTACAGACTAAGCTAAGCAAAAGTGAACCAGGCCTTTTTACTGTGAAAATGGCACTTTGGGACTGTGAAAGTGACATTTTGGCCCTGTTGTCCCAAACTGCCCCAGCACTTCCCACATTGCTCAAAGTGGCTAGCTTTCATCCCAACACAGTTTATAGGGCCATACGGTACATAGTTTTCAAGTTACAGACTAAGCTAAGCAAAAGTGAACCAGGCCTTTTTACTGTGAAAATGGCACTTTGGGACTGTGAAAGTGACATTTTGGCCCTGTTGTCCCAAACTGCCCCAGCACTTCCCACATTGCTCAAAGTGGCTAGCTTTCATCCCAACACAGTTTATAGGGCCATACGGTACATAGTTTTCAAGTTACAGACTAAGCTAAGCAAAATGAATCTTTTTTTTTTTACTGTGAAAACGGCACTTTGGGACTGTGAAAGTGACATTTTGGCCCTGTTGTCCCAAACTGCCCCAGCACTTCCCACATTGCTCAAAGTGGCTAGCTTTCATCCCAACACAGTTTATAGGGCCATACGGTACATAGTTTTCAAGTTACAGACTAAGCTAAGCAAAAGTGAACCAGGCCTTTTTACTGTGAAAATGGCACTTTGGGACTGTGAAAGTGACATTTTGGCCCTGTTGTCCCAAACTGCCCCAGCACTTCCCACATTGCTCAAAGTGGCTAGCTTTCATCCCAACACAGTTTATAGGGCCATACGGTACATAGTTTTCAAGTTACAGATTAAGCTAAGCAAAAGTGAACCAGGCCTTTTTACTGTGAAAATGGCACTTTGGGACTGTGAAAGTGACATTTTGGCCCTGTTGTCCCAAACTGCCCCAGCACTTCCCACATTGCTCAAAGTGGCTAGCTTTCATCCCAACACAGTTTATAGGGCCATACGGTACATAGTTTTCAAGTTACAGACTAAGCTAAGCAAAAGTGAACCAGGCCTTTTTACTGTGAAAATGGCACTTTGGGACTGTGAAAGTGACATTTTGGCCCTGTTCGTTCCCTGTTGTCCCAAACTGCCCCAGCTCTTGCCACAATGCTCAAAGTGGCTAGCTTTCATCCCAACACAGTTTATAGGGCCATACGGTACATAGTTTTCAAGTTACAGACTAAGCTAAGCAAAAGTGAACCAGGCCTTTTTACTGTGAAAATGGCACTTTGGGACTGTGAAAGTGACATTTTGGCCCTGTTGTCCCAAACTGCCCCAGCACTTCCCACACTGCTCAAAGTGGCTAGCTTTCATCCCAACACAGTTTATAGGGCCATACGGTACATAGTTTTCAAGTTACAGACTAAGCTAAGCAAAAGTGAACCAGGCCTTTTTACTGTGAAAATGGCACTTTGGGACTGTGAAAGTGACATTTTGGCCCTGTTGTCCCAAACTGCCCCAGCACTTCCCACATTGCTCAAAGTGGCTAGCTTTCATCCCAACACAGTTTATAGGGCCATACGGTACATAGTTTTCAAGTTACAGACTAAGCTAAGCAAAAGTGAACCAGGCCTTTTTACTGTGAAAATGGCACTTTGGGACTGTGAAAGTGACATTTTGGCCCTGTTCGTTCCCTGTTGTCCCAAACTGCCCCAGCTCTTGCCACAATGCTCAAAGTGGCTAGCTTTCATCCCAACACAGTTTATAGGGCCATACGGTACATAGTTTTCAAGTTACAGACTAAGCTAAGCAAAAGTGAACCAGGCCTTTTTACTGTGAAAATGGCACTTTGGGACTGTGAAAGTGACATTTTGGCCCTGTTGTCCCAAACTGCCCCAGCACTTCCCACATTGCTCAAAGTGGCTAGCTTTCATCCCAACACAGTTTATAGGGCCATACGGTACATAGTTTTCAAGTTACAGACTAAGCTAAGCAAAAGTGAACCAGGCCTTTTTACTGTGAAAATGGCACTTTGGGACTGTGAAAGTGACATTTTGGCCCTGTTGTCCCAAACTGCCCCAGCACTTCCCACATTGCTCAAAGTGGCTAGCTTTCATCCCAACACAGTTTATAGGGCCATACGGTACATAGTTTTCAAGTTACAGACAAAGCTAAGCAAAATGAATCTTTTTTTTTTTACTGTGAAAACGGCACTTTGGGACTGTGAAAGTGACATTTTGGCCCTGTTGTCCCAAACTGCCCCAGCACTTCCCACATTGCTCAAAGTGGCTAGCTTTCATCCCAACACAGTTTATAGGGCCATACGGTACATAGTTTTCAAGTTACAGACTAAGCTAAGCAAAATGAATCTGTTTTTTTTTACTGTGAAAATGGCACTTTGGGACTGTGAAAGTGACATTTTGGCCCTGTTGTCCCAAACTGCCCCAGCACTTCCCACATTGCTCAAAGTGGCTAGCTTTCATCCCAACACAGTTTATAGGGCCATACGGTACATAGTTTTCAAGTTACAGACTAAGCTAAGCAAAAGTGAACCAGGCCTTTTTACTGTGAAAATGGCACTTTGGGACTGTGAAAGTGACATTTTGGCCCTGTTGTCCCAAACTGCCCCAGCACTTCCCACATTGCTCAAAGTGGCTAGCTTTCATCCCAACACAGTTTATAGGGCCATACGGTACATAGTTTTCAAGTTACAGACTAAGCTAAGCAAAATGAATCTGTTTTTTTTTTACTGTGAAAATGGCACTTTGGGACTGTGAAAGTGACATTTTGGCCCTGTTGTCCCAAACTGCCCCAGCACTTCCCACATTGCTCAAAGTGGCTAGCTTTCATCCCAACACAGTTTATAGGGCCATACGGTACATAGTTTTCAAGTTACAGACTAAGCTAAGCAAAAGTGAACCAGGCCTTTTTACTGTGAAAATGGCACTTTGGGACTGTGAAAGTGACATTTTGGCCCTGTTGTCCCAAACTGCCCCAGCACTTCCCACATTGCTCAAAGTGGCTAGCTTTCATCCCAACACAGTTTATAGGGCCATACGGTACATAGTTTTCAAGTTACAGACTAAGCTAAGCAAAAGTGAACCAGGCCTTTTTACTGTGAAAATGGCACTTTGGGACTGTGAAAGTGACATTTTGGCCCTGTTGTCCCAAACTGCCCCAGCACTTCCCACATTGCTCAAAGTGGCTAGCTTTCATCCCAACACAGTTTATAGGGCCATACGGTACATAGTTTTCAAGTTACAGACTAAGCTAAGCAAAAGTGAACCAGGCCTTTTTACTGTGAAAATGGCACTTTGGGACTGTGAAAGTGACATTTTGGCCCTGTTGTCCCAAACTGCCCCAGCACTTCCCACATTGCTCAAAGTGGCTAGCTTTCATCCCAACACAGTTTATAGGGCCATACGGTACATAGTTTTCAAGTTACAGACTAAGCTAAGCAAAAGTGAACCAGGCCTTTTTACTGTGAAAATGGCACTTTGGGACTGTGAAAGTGACATTTTGGCCCTGTTCGTTCCCTGTTGTCCCAAACTGCCCCAGCTCTTGCCACAATGCTCAAAGTGGCTAGCTTTCATCCCAACACAGTTTATAGGGCCATACGGTATATAGTTTTCAAGTTACAGACTAAGCTAAGCAAAAGTGAACCAGGCCTTTTTACTGTGAAAATGGCACTTTGGGACTGTGAAAGTGACATTTTGGCCCTGTTGTCCCAAACTGCCCCAGCACTTCCCACACTGCTCAAAGTGGCTAGCTTTCATCCCAACACAGTTTATAGGGCCATACGGTACATAGTTTTCAAGTTACAGACTAAGCTAAGCAAAAGTGAACCAGGCCTTTTTACTGTGAAAATGGCACTTTGGGACTGTGAAAGTGACATTTTGGCCCTGTTGTCCCAAACTGCCCCAGCACTTCCCACATTGCTCAAAGTGGCTAGCTTTCATCCCAACACAGTTTATAGGGCCATACGGTACATAGTTTTCAAGTTACAGACTAAGCTAAGCAAAATGAATCTTTTTTTTTTTACTGTGAAAACGGCACTTTGGGACTGTGAAAGTGACATTTTGGCCCTGTTGTCCCAAACTGCCCCAGCACTTCCCACATTGCTCAAAGTGGCTAGCTTTCATCCCAACACAGTTTATAGGGCCATACGGTACATAGTTTTCAAGTTACAGACTAAGCTAAGCAAAAGTGAACCAGGCCTTTTTACTGTGAAAATGGCACTTTGGGACTGTGAAAGTGACATTTTGGCCCTGTTGTCCCAAACTGCCCCAGCACTTCCCACATTGCTCAAAGTGGCTAGCTTTCATCCCAACACAGTTTATAGGGCCATACGGTACATAGTTTTCAAGTTACAGACTAAGCTAAGCAAAAGTGAACCAGGCCTTTTTACTGTGAAAATGGCACTTTGGGACTGTGAAAGTGACATTTTGGCCCTGTTCGTTCCCTGTTGTCCCAAACTGCCCCAGCTCTTGCCACAATGCTCAAAGTGGCTAGCTTTCATCCCAACACAGTTTATAGGGCCATACGGTACATAGTTTTCAAGTTACAGACTAAGCTAAGCAAAAGTGAACCAGGCCTTTTTACTGTGAAAATGGCACTTTGGGACTGTGAAAGTGACATTTTGGCCCTGTTGTCCCAAACTGCCCCAGCACTTCCCACACTGCTCAAAGTGGCTAGCTTTCATCCCAACACAGTTTATAGGGCCATACGGTACATAGTTTTCAAGTTACAGACTAAGCTAAGCAAAAGTGAACCAGGCCTTTTTACTGTGAAAATGGCACTTTGGGACTGTGAAAGTGACATTTTGGCCCTGTTGTCCCAAACTGCCCCAGCACTTCCCACATTGCTCAAAGTGGCTAGCTTTCATCCCAACACAGTTTATAGGGCCATACGGTACATAGTTTTCAAGTTACAGACTAAGCTAAGCAAAATGAATCTTTTTTTTTTACTGTGAAAACGGCACTTTGGGACTGTGAAAGTGACATTTTGGCCCTGTTGTCCCAAACTGCCCCAGCACTTCCCACATTGCTCAAAGTGGCTAGCTTTCATCCCAACACAGTTTATAGGGCCATACGGTACATAGTTTTCAAGTTACAGACTAAGCTAAGCAAAAGTGAACCAGGCCTTTTTACTGTGAAAATGGCACTTTGGGACTGTGAAAGTGACATTTTGGCCCTGTTGTCCCAAACTGCCCCAGCACTTCCCACATTGCTCAAAGTGGCTAGCTTTCATCCCAACACAGTTTATAGGGCCATACGGTACATAGTTTTCAAGTTACAGACTAAGCTAAGCAAAATGAATCTTTTTTTTTTACTGTGAAAACGGCACTTTGGGACTGTGAAAGTGACATTTTGGCCCTGTTGTCCCAAACTGCCCCAGCACTTCCCACATTGCTCAAAGTGGCTAGCTTTCATCCCAACACAGTTTATAGGGCCATACGGTACATAGTTTTCAAGTTACAGACTAAGCTAAGCAAAAGTGAACCAGGCCTTTTTACTGTGAAAATGGCACTTTGGGACTGTGAAAGTGACATTTTGGCCCTGTTGTCCCAAACTGCCCCAGCACTTCCCACATTGCTCAAAGTGGCTAGCTTTCATCCCAACACAGTTTATAGGGCCATACGGTACATAGTTTTCAAGTTACAGACTAAGCTAAGCAAAAGTGAACCAGGCCTTTTTACTGTGAAAATGGCACTTTGGGACTGTGAAAGTGACATTTTGGCCCTGTTGTCCCAAACTGCCCCAGCACTTCCCACATTGCTCAAAGTGGCTAGCTTTCATCCCAACACAGTTTATAGGGCCATACGGTACATAGTTTTCAAGTTACAGACTAAGCTAAGCAAAAGTGAACCAGGCCTTTTTACTGTGAAAATGGCACTTTGGGACTGTGAAAGTGACATTTTGGCCCTGTTGTCCCAAACTGCCCCAGCACTTCCCACATTGCTCAAAGTGGCTAGCTTTCATCCCAACACAGTTTATAGGGCCATACGGTACATAGTTTTCAAGTTACAGACTAAGCTAAGCAAAAGTGAACCAGGCCTTTTTACTGTGAAAATGGCACTTTGGGACTGTGAAAGTGACATTTTGGCCCTGTTGTCCCAAACTGCCCCAGCACTTCCCACATTGCTCAAAGTGGCTAGCTTTCATCCCAACACAGTTTATAGGGCCATACGGTACATAGTTTTCAAGTTACAGACTAAGCTAAGCAAAAGTGAACCAGGCCTTTTTACTGTGAAAATGGCACTTTGGGACTGTGAAAGTGACATTTTGGCCCTGTTGTCCCAAACTGCCCCAGCACTTCCCACATTGCTCAAAGTGGCTAGCTTTCATCCCAACACAGTTTATAGGGCCATACGGTACATAGTTTTCAAGTTACAGACTAAGCTAAGCAAAAGTGAACCAGGCCTTTTTACTGTGAAAATGGCACTTTGGGACTGTGAAAGTGACATTTTGGCCCTGTTCGTTCCCTGTTGTCCCAAACTGCCCCAGCTCTTGCCACAATGCTCAAAGTGGCTAGCTTTCATCCCAACACAGTTTATAGGGCCATACGGTACATAGTTTTCAAGTTACAGACTAAGCTAAGCAAAAGTGAACCAGGCCTTTTTACTGTGAAAATGGCACTTTGGGACTGTGAAAGTGACATTTTGGCCCTGTTGTCCCAAACTGCCCCAGCACTTCCCACACTGCTCAAAGTGGCTAGCTTTCATCCCAACACAGTTTATAGGGCCATACGGTACATAGTTTTCAAGTTACAGACTAAGCTAAGCAAAAGTGAACCAGGCCTTTTTACTGTGAAAATGGCACTTTGGGACTGTGAAAGTGACATTTTGGCCCTGTTGTCCCAAACTGCCCCAGCACTTCCCACATTGCTCAAAGTGGCTAGCTTTCATCCCAACACAGTTTATAGGGCCATACGGTACATAGTTTTCAAGTTACAGACTAAGCTAAGCAAAAGTGAACCAGGCCTTTTTACTGTGAAAATGGCACTTTGGGACTGTGAAAGTGACATTTTGGCCCTGTTGTCCCAAACTGCCCCAGCACTTCCCACATTGCTCAAAGTGGCTAGCTTTCATCCCAACACAGTTTATAGGGCCATACGGTACATAGTTTTCAAGTTACAGACTAAGCTAAGCAAAATGAATCTTTTTTTTTTTACTGTGAAAACGGCACTTTGGGACTGTGAAAGTGACATTTTGGCCCTGTTGTCCCAAACTGCCCCAGCACTTCCCACATTGCTCAAAGTGGCTAGCTTTCATCCCAACACAGTTTATAGGGCCATACGGTACATAGTTTTCAAGTTACAGACTAAGCTAAGCAAAAGTGAACCAGGCCTTTTTACTGTGAAAATGGCACTTTGGGACTGTGAAAGTGACATTTTGGCCCTGTTGTCCCAAACTGCCCCAGCACTTCCCACATTGCTCAAAGTGGCTAGCTTTCATCCCAACACAGTTTATAGGGCCATACGGTACATAGTTTTCAAGTTACAGACTAAGCTAAGCAAAAGTGAACCAGGCCTTTTTACTGTGAAAATGGCACTTTGGGACTGTGAAAGTGACATTTTGGCCCTGTTGTCCCAAACTGCCCCAGCACTTCCCACATTGCTCAAAGTGGCTAGCTTTCATCCCAACACAGTTTATAGGGCCATACGGTACATAGTTTTCAAGTTACAGACTAAGCTAAGCAAAAGTGAACCAGGCCTTTTTACTGTGAAAATGGCACTTTGGGACTGTGAAAGTGACATTTTGGCCCTGTTCGTTCCCTGTTGTCCCAAACTGCCCCAGCTCTTGCCACAATGCTCAAAGTGGCTAGCTTTCATCCCAACACAGTTTATAGGGCCATACGGTACATAGTTTTCAAGTTACAGACTAAGCTAAGCAAAAGTGAACCAGGCCTTTTTACTGTGAAAATGGCACTTTGGGACTGTGAAAGTGACATTTTGGCCCTGTTGTCCCAAACTGCCCCAGCACTTCCCACACTGCTCAAAGTGGCTAGCTTTCATCCCAACACAGTTTATAGGGCCATACGGTACATAGTTTTCAAGTTACAGACTAAGCTAAGCAAAAGTGAACCAGGCCTTTTTACTGTGAAAATGGCACTTTGGGACTGTGAAAGTGACATTTTGGCCCTGTTGTCCCAAACTGCCCCAGCACTTCCCACATTGCTCAAAGTGGCTAGCTTTCATCCCAACACAGTTTATAGGGCCATACGGTACATAGTTTTCAAGTTACAGACTAAGCTAAGCAAAATTAATCTTTTTTTTTTACTGTGAAAACGGCACTTTGGGACTGTGAAAGTGACATTTTGGCCCTGTTGTCCCAAACTGCCCCAGCACTTCCCACATTGCTCAAAGTGGCTAGCTTTCATCCCAACACAGTTTATAGGGCCATACGGTACATAGTTTTCAAGTTACAGACTAAGCTAAGCAAAAGTGAACCAGGCCTTTTTACTGTGAAAATGGCACTTTGGGACTGTGAAAGTGACATTTTGGCCCTGTTGTCCCAAACTGCCCCAGCACTTCCCACATTGCTCAAAGTGGCTAGCTTTCATCCCAACACAGTTTATAGGGCCATACGGTACATAGTTTTCAAGTTACAGACTAAGCTAAGCAAAAGTGAACCAGGCCTTTTTACTGTGAAAATGGCACTTTGGGACTGTGAAAGTGACATTTTGGCCCTGTTCGTTCCCTGTTGTCCCAAACTGCCCCAGCTCTTGCCACAATGCTCAAAGTGGCTAGCTTTCATCCCAACACAGTTTATAGGGCCATACGGTACATAGTTTTCAAGTTACAGACTAAGCTAAGCAAAAGTGAACCAGGCCTTTTTACTGTGAAAATGGCACTTTGGGACTGTGAAAGTGACATTTTGGCCCTGTTCGTTCCCTGTTGTCCCAAACTGCCCCAGCTCTTGCCACAATGCTCAAAGTGGCTAGCTTTCATCCCAACACAGTTTATAGGGCCATACGGTACATAGTTTTCAAGTTACAGACTAAGCTAAGCAAAAGTGAACCAGGCCTTTTTACTGTGAAAATGGCACTTTGGGACTGTGAAAGTGACATTTTGGCCCTGTTGTCCCAAACTGCCCCAGCACTTCCCACACTGCTCAAAGTGGCTAGCTTTCATCCCAACACAGTTTATAGGGCCATACGGTACATAGTTTTCAAGTTACAGACTAAGCTAAGCAAAAGTGAACCAGGCCTTTTTACTGTGAAAATGGCACTTTGGGACTGTGAAAGTGACATTTTGGCCCTGTTGTCCCAAACTGCCCCAGCACTTCCCACATTGCTCAAAGTGGCTAGCTTTCATCCCAACACAGTTTATAGGGCCATACGGTACATAGTTTTCAAGTTACAGACTAAGCTAAGCAAAATGAATCTTTTTTTTTTTACTGTGAAAACGGCACTTTGTGACTGTGAAAGTGACATTTTGGCCCTGTTGTCCCAAACTGCCCCAGCACTTCCCACATTGCTCAAAGTGGCTAGCTTTCATCCCAACACAGTTTATAGGGCCATACGGTACATAGTTTTCAAGTTACAGACTAAGCTAAGCAAAAGTGAACCAGGCCTTTTTACTGTGAAAATGGCACTTTGGGACTGTGAAAGTGACATTTTGGCCCTGTTGTCCCAAACTGCCCCAGCACTTCCCACATTGCTCAAAGTGGCTAGCTTTCATCCCAACACAGTTTATAGGGCCATACGGTACATAGTTTTCAAGTTACAGACTAAGCTAAGCAAAAGTGAACCAGGCCTTTTTACTGTGAAAATGGCACTTTGGGACTGTGAAAGTGACATTTTGGCCCTGTTCGTTCCCTGTTGTCCCAAACTGCCCCAGCTCTTGCCACAATGCTCAAAGTGGCTAGCTTTCATCCCAACACAGTTTATAGGGCCATACGGTACATAGTTTTCAAGTTACAGACTAAGCTAAGCAAAAGTGAACCAGGCCTTTTTACTGTGAAAATGGCACTTTGGGACTGTGAAAGTGACATTTTGGCCCTGTTGTCCCAAACTGCCCCAGCACTTCCCACACTGCTCAAAGTGGCTAGCTTTCATCCCAACACAGTTTATAGGGCCATACGGTACATAGTTTTCAAGTTACAGACTAAGCTAAGCAAAAGTGAACCAGGCCTTTTTACTGTGAAAATGGCACTTTGGGACTGTGAAAGTGACATTTTGGCCCTGTTGTCCCAAACTGCCCCAGCACTTCCCACATTGCTCAAAGTGGCTAGCTTTCATCCCAACACAGTTTATAGGGCCATACGGTACATAGTTTTCAATTTACAGACTAAGCTAAGCAAAAGTGAACCAGGCCTTTTTACTGTGAAAATGGCACTTTGGGACTGTGAAAGTGACATTTTGGCCCTGTTGTCCCAAACTGCCCCAGCACTTCCCACATTGCTCAAAGTGGCTAGCTTTCATCCCAACACAGTTTATAGGGCCATACGGTACATAGTTTTCAAGTTACAGACTAAGCTAAGCAAAAGTGAACCAGGCCTTTTTACTGTGAAAATGGCACTTTGGGACTGTGAAAGTGACATTTTGGCCCTGTTGTCCCAAACTGCCCCAGCACTTCCCACATTGCTCAAAGTGGCTAGCTTTCATCCCAACACAGTTTATAGGGCCATACGGTACATAGTTTTCAAGTTACAGACTAAGCTAAGCAAAAGTGAACCAGGCCTTTTTACTGTGAAAATGGCACTTTGGGACTGTGAAAGTGACATTTTGGCCCTGTTGTCCCAAACTGCCCCAGCACTTCCCACATTGCTCAAAGTGGCTAGCTTTCATCCCAACACAGTTTATAGGGCCATACGGTACATAGTTTTCAAGTTACAGACTAAGCTAAGCAAAAGTGAACCAGGCCTTTTTACTGTGAAAATGGCACTTTGGGACTGTGAAAGTGACATTTTGGCCCTGTTCGTTCCCTGTTGTCCCAAACTGCCCCAGCTCTTGCCACAATGCTCAAAGTGGCTAGCTTTCATCCCAACACAGTTTATAGGGCCATACGGTACATAGTTTTCAAGTTACAGACTAAGCTAAGCAAAAGTGAACCAGGCCTTTTTACTGTGAAAATGGCACTTTGGGACTGTGAAAGTGACATTTTGGCCCTGTTGTCCCAAACTGCCCCAGCACTTCCCACACTGCTCAAAGTGGCTAGCTTTCATCCCAACACAGTTTATAGGGCCATACGGTACATAGTTTTCAAGTTACAGACTAAGCTAAGCAAAAGTGAACCAGGCCTTTTTACTGTGAAAATGGCACTTTGGGACTGTGAAAGTGACATTTTGGCCCTGTTGTCCCAAACTGCCCCAGCACTTCCCACATTGCTCAAAGTGGCTAGCTTTCATCCCAACACAGTTTATAGGGCCATACGGTACATAGTTTTCAAGTTACAGACTAAGCTAAGCAAAAGTGAACCAGGCCTTTTTACTGTGAAAATGGCACTTTGGGACTGTGAAAGTGACATTTTGGCCCTGTTGTCCCAAACTGCCCCAGCACTTCCCACATTGCTCAAAGTGGCTAGCTTTCATCCCAACACAGTTTATAGGGCCATACGGTACATAGTTTTCAAGTTACAGACTAAGCTAAGCAAAATGAATCTTTTTTTTTTACTGTGAAAACGGCACTTTGGGACTGTGAAAGTGACATTTTGGCCCTGTTGTCCCAAACTGCCCCAGCACTTCCCACATTGCTCAAAGTGGCTAGCTTTCATCCCAACACAGTTTATAGGGCCATACGGTACATAGTTTTCAAGTTACAGACTAAGCTAAGCAAAAGTGAACCAGGCCTTTTTACTGTGAAAATGGCACTTTGGGACTGTGAAAGTGACATTTTGGCCCTGTTGTCCCAAACTGCCCCAGCACTTCCCACATTGCTCAAAGTGGCTAGCTTTCATCCCAACACAGTTTATAGGGCCATACGGTACATAGTTTTCAAGTTACAGACTAAGCTAAGCAAAAGTGAACCAGGCCTTTTTACTGTGAAAATGGCACTTTGGGACTGTGAAAGTGACATTTTGGCCCTGTTGTCCCAAACTGCCCCAGCACTTCCCACATTGCTCAAAGTGGCTAGCTTTCATCCCAACACAGTTTATAGGGCCATACGGTACATAGTTTTCAAGTTACAGACTAAGCTAAGCAAAAGTGAACCAGGCCTTTTTACTGTGAAAATGGCACTTTGGGACTGTGAAAGTGACATTTTGGCCCTGTTCGTTCCCTGTTGTCCCAAACTGCCCCAGCTCTTGCCACAATGCTCAAAGTGGCTAGCTTTCATCCCAACACAGTTTATAGGGCCATACGGTACATAGTTTTCAAGTTACAGACTAAGCTAAGCAAAAGTGAACCAGGCCTTTTTACTGTGAAAATGGCACTTTGGGACTGTGAAAGTGACATTTTGGCCCTGTTGTCCCAAACTGCCCCAGCACTTCCCACACTGCTCAAAGTGGCTAGCTTTCATCCCAACACAGTTTATAGGGCCATACGGTACATAGTTTTCAAGTTACAGACTAAGCTAAGCAAAAGTGAACCAGGCCTTTTTACTGTGAAAATGGCACTTTGGGACTGTGAAAGTGACATTTTGGCCCTGTTGTCCCAAACTGCCCCAGCACTTCCCACATTGCTCAAAGTGGCTAGCTTTCATCCCAACACAGTTTATAGGGCCATACGGTACATAGTTTTCAAGTTACAGACTAAGCTAAGCAAAATTAATCTTTTTTTTTTTACTGTGAAAACGGCACTTTGGGACTGTGAAAGTGACATTTTGGCCCTGTTGTCCCAAACTGCCCCAGCACTTCCCACATTGCTCAAAGTGGCTAGCTTTCATCCCAACACAGTTTATAGGGCCATACGGTACATAGTTTTCAAGTTACAGACTAAGCTAAGCAAAAGTGAACCAGGCCTTTTTACTGTGAAAATGGCACTTTGGGACTGTGAAAGTGACATTTTGGCCCTGTTGTCCCAAACTGCCCCAGCACTTCCCACATTGCTCAAAGTGGCTAGCTTTCATCCCAACACAGTTTATAGGGCCATACGGTACATAGTTTTCAAGTTACAGACTAAGCTAAGCAAAAGTGAACCAGGCCTTTTTACTGTGAAAATGGCACTTTGGGACTGTGAAAGTGACATTTTGGCCCTGTTCGTTCCCTGTTGTCCCAAACTGCCCCAGCTCTTGCCACAATGCTCAAAGTGGCTAGCTTTCATCCCAACACAGTTTATAGGGCCATACGGTACATAGTTTTCAAGTTACAGACTAAGCTAAGCAAAAGTGAACCAGGCCTTTTTACTGTGAAAATGGCACTTTGGGACTGTGAAAGTGACATTTTGGCCCTGTTCGTTCCCTGTTGTCCCAAACTGCCCCAGCTCTTGCCACAATGCTCAAAGTGGCTAGCTTTCATCCCAACACAGTTTATAGGGCCATACGGTACATAGTTTTCAAGTTACAGACTAAGCTAAGCAAAAGTGAACCAGGCCTTTTTACTGTGAAAATGGCACTTTGGGACTGTGAAAGTGACATTTTGGCCCTGTTGTCCCAAACTGCCCCAGCACTTCCCACACTGCTCAAAGTGGCTAGCTTTCATCCCAACACAGTTTATAGGGCCATACGGTACATAGTTTTCAAGTTACAGACTAAGCTAAGCAAAAGTGAACCAGGCCTTTTTACTGTGAAAATGGCACTTTGGGACTGTGAAAGTGACATTTTGGCCCTGTTGTCCCAAACTGCCCCAGCACTTCCCACATTGCTCAAAGTGGCTAGCTTTCATCCCAACACAGTTTATAGGGCCATACGGTACATAGTTTTCAAGTTACAGACTAAGCTAAGCAAAATGAATCTTTTTTTTTTTACTGTGAAAACGGCACTTTGTGACTGTGAAAGTGACATTTTGGCCCTGTTGTCCCAAACTGCCCCAGCACTTCCCACATTGCTCAAAGTGGCTAGCTTTCATCCCAACACAGTTTATAGGGCCATACGGTACATAGTTTTCAAGTTACAGACTAAGCTAAGCAAAAGTGAACCAGGCCTTTTTACTGTGAAAATGGCACTTTGGGACTGTGAAAGTGACATTTTGGCCCTGTTGTCCCAAACTGCCCCAGCACTTCCCACATTGCTCAAAGTGGCTAGCTTTCATCCCAACACAGTTTATAGGGCCATACGGTACATAGTTTTCAAGTTACAGACTAAGCTAAGCAAAAGTGAACCAGGCCTTTTTACTGTGAAAATGGCACTTTGGGACTGTGAAAGTGACATTTTGGCCCTGTTCGTTCCCTGTTGTCCCAAACTGCCCCAGCTCTTGCCACAATGCTCAAAGTGGCTAGCTTTCATCCCAACACAGTTTATAGGGCCATACGGTACATAGTTTTCAAGTTACAGACTAAGCTAAGCAAAAGTGAACCAGGCCTTTTTACTGTGAAAATGGCACTTTGGGACTGTGAAAGTGACATTTTGGCCCTGTTGTCCCAAACTGCCCCAGCACTTCCCACACTGCTCAAAGTGGCTAGCTTTCATCCCAACACAGTTTATAGGGCCATACGGTACATAGTTTTCAAGTTACAGACTAAGCTAAGCAAAAGTGAACCAGGCCTTTTTACTGTGAAAATGGCACTTTGGGACTGTGAAAGTGACATTTTGGCCCTGTTGTCCCAAACTGCCCCAGCACTTCCCACATTGCTCAAAGTGGCTAGCTTTCATCCCAACACAGTTTATAGGGCCATACGGTACATAGTTTTCAAGTTACAGACTAAGCTAAGCAAAAGTGAACCAGGCCTTTTTACTGTGAAAATGGCACTTTGGGACTGTGAAAGTGACATTTTGGCCCTGTTGTCCCAAACTGCCCCAGCACTTCCCACATTGCTCAAAGTGGCTAGCTTTCATCCCAACACAGTTTATAGGGCCATACGGTACATAGTTTTCAAGTTACAGACTAAGCTAAGCAAAAGTGAACCAGGCCTTTTTACTGTGAAAATGGCACTTTGGGACTGTGAAAGTGACATTTTGGCCCTGTTCGTTCCCTGTTGTCCCAAACTGCCCCAGCTCTTGCCACAATGCTCAAAGTGGCTAGCTTTCATCCCAACACAGTTTATAGGGCCATACGGTACATAGTTTTCAAGTTACAGACTAAGCTAAGCAAAAGTGAACCAGGCCTTTTTACTGTGAAAATGGCACTTTGGGACTGTGAAAGTGACATTTTGGCCCTGTTGTCCCAAACTGCCCCAGCACATCCCACATTGCTCAAAGTGGCTAGCTTTCATCCCAACACAGTTTATAGGGCCATACGGTACATAGTTTTCAAGTTACAGACTAAGCTAAGCAAAAGTGAACCAGGCCTTTTTACTGTGAAAATGGCACTTTGGGACTGTGAAAGTGACATTTTGGCCCTGTTGTCCCAAACTGCCCCAGCACTTCCCACATTGCTCAAAGTGGCTAGCTTTCATCCCAACACAGTTTATAGGGCCATACGGTACATAGTTTTCAAGTTACAGACAAAGCTAAGCAAAATGAATCTTTTTTTTTTTACTGTGAAAACGGCACTTTGGGACTGTGAAAGTGACATTTTGGCCCTGTTGTCCCAAACTGCCCCAGCACTTCCCACATTGCTCAAAGTGGCTAGCTTTCATCCCAACACAGTTTATAGGGCCATACGGTACATAGTTTTCAAGTTACAGACTAAGCTAAGCAAAATGAATCTGTTTTTTTTTACTGTGAAAATGGCACTTTGGGACTGTGAAAGTGACATTTTGGCCCTGTTGTCCCAAACTGCCCCAGCACTTCCCACATTGCTCAAAGTGGCTAGCTTTCATCCCAACACAGTTTATAGGGCCATACGGTACATAGTTTTCAAGTTACAGACTAAGCTAAGCAAAAGTGAACCAGGCCTTTTTACTGTGAAAATGGCACTTTGGGACTGTGAAAGTGACATTTTGGCCCTGTTGTCCCAAACTGCCCCAGCACTTCCCACATTGCTCAAAGTGGCTAGCTTTCATCCCAACACAGTTTATAGGGCCATACGGTACATAGTTTTCAAGTTACAGACTAAGCTAAGCAAAATGAATCTGTTTTTTTTTTACTGTGAAAATGGCACTTTGGGACTGTGAAAGTGACATTTTGGCCCTGTTGTCCCAAACTGCCCCAGCACTTCCCACATTGCTCAAAGTGGCTAGCTTTCATCCCAACACAGTTTATAGGGCCATACGGTACATAGTTTTCAAGTTACAGACTAAGCTAAGCAAAAGTGAACCAGGCCTTTTTACTGTGAAAATGGCACTTTGGGACTGTGAAAGTGACATTTTGGCCCTGTTGTCCCAAACTGCCCCAGCACTTCCCACATTGCTCAAAGTGGCTAGCTTTCATCCCAACACAGTTTATAGGGCCATACGGTACATAGTTTTCAAGTTACAGACTAAGCTAAGCAAAAGTGAACCAGGCCTTTTTACTGTGAAAATGGCACTTTGGGACTGTGAAAGTGACATTTTGGCCCTGTTGTCCCAAACTGCCCCAGCACTTCCCACATTGCTCAAAGTGGCTAGCTTTCATCCCAACACAGTTTATAGGGCCATACGGTACATAGTTTTCAAGTTACAGACTAAGCTAAGCAAAATGAATCTTTTTTTTTTTACTGTGAAAACGGCACTTTGGGACTGTGAAAGTGACATTTTGGCCCTGTTGTCCCAAACTGCCCCAGCACTTCCCACATTGCTCAAAGTGGCTAGCTTTCATCCCAACACAGTTTATAGGGCCATACGGTACATAGTTTTCAAGTTACAGACTAAGCTAAGCAAAAGTGAACCAGGCCTTTTTACTGTGAAAATGGCACTTTGGGACTGTGAAAGTGACATTTTGGCCCTGTTGTCCCAAACTGCCCCAGCACTTCCCACATTGCTCAAAGTGGCTAGCTTTCATCCCAACACAGTTTATAGGGCCATA
Organism: Protomyctophum bolini; assembly: GCF_963924005.1. NCBI lineage: Eukaryota > Metazoa > Chordata > Actinopteri > Myctophiformes > Myctophidae > Protomyctophum > Protomyctophum bolini. Next base: position 23,117 of record NW_027665820.1, read on the forward strand.
CGGTACATAGTTTTCAAGTTACAGACTAAGCTAAGCAAAAGTGAACCAGGCCTTTTTACTGTGAAAATGGCACTTTGGGACTGTGAAAGTGACATTTTGGCCCTGTTCGTTCCCTGTTGTCCCAAACTGCCCCAGCTCTTGCCACAATGCTCAAAGTGGCTAGCTTTCATCCCAACACAGTTTATAGGGCCATACGGTACATAGTTTTCAAGTTACAGACTAAGCTAAGCAAAAGTGAACCAGGCCTTTTTACTGTGAAAATGGCACTTTGGGACTGTGAAAGTGACATTTTGGCCCTGTTGTCCCAAACTGCCCCAGCACTTCCCACACTGCTCAAAGTGGCTAGCTTTCATCCCAACACAGTTTATAGGGCCATACGGTACATAGTTTTCAAGTTACAGACTAAGCTAAGCAAAAGTGAACCAGGCCTTTTTACTGTGAAAATGGCACTTTGGGACTGTGAAAGTGACATTTTGGCCCTGTTGTCCCAAACTGCCCCAGCACTTCCCACATTGCTCAAAGTGGCTAGCTTTCATCCCAACACAGTTTATAGGGCCATACGGTACATAGTTTTCAAGTTACAGACTAAGCTAAGCAAAAGTGAACCAGGCCTTTTTACTGTGAAAATGGCACTTTGGGACTGTGAAAGTGACATTTTGGCCCTGTTGTCCCAAACTGCCCCAGCACTTCCCACATTGCTCAAAGTGGCTAGCTTTCATCCCAACACAGTTTATAGGGCCATACGGTACATAGTTTTCAAGTTACAGACTAAGCTAAGCAAAATGAATCTTTTTTTTTTTACTGTGAAAACGGCACTTTGGGACTGTGAAAGTGACATTTTGGCCCTGTTGTCCCAAACTGCCCCAGCACTTCCCACATTGCTCAAAGTGGCTAGCTTTCATCCCAACACAGTTTATAGGGCCATACGGTACATAGTTTTCAAGTTACAGACTAAGCTAAGCAAAAGTGAACCAGGCCTTTTTACTGTGAAAATGGCACTTTGGGACTGTGAAAGTGACATTTTGGCCCTGTTGTCCCAAACTGCCCCAGCACTTCCCACATTGCTCAAAGTGGCTAGCTTTCATCCCAACACAGTTTATAGGGCCATACGGTACATAGTTTTCAAGTTACAGACTAAGCTAAGCAAAAGTGAACCAGGCCTTTTTACTGTGAAAATGGCACTTTGGGACTGTGAAAGTGACATTTTGGCCCTGTTGTCCCAAACTGCCCCAGCACTTCCCACATTGCTCAAAGTGGCTAGCTTTCATCCCAACACAGTTTATAGGGCCATACGGTACATAGTTTTCAAGTTACAGACTAAGCTAAGCAAAAGTGAACCAGGCCTTTTTACTGTGAAAATGGCACTTTGGGACTGTGAAAGTGACATTTTGGCCCTGTTCGTTCCCTGTTGTCCCAAACTGCCCCAGCTCTTGCCACAATGCTCAAAGTGGCTAGCTTTCATCCCAACACAGTTTATAGGGCCATACGGTACATAGTTTTCAAGTTACAGACTAAGCTAAGCAAAAGTGAACCAGGCCTTTTTACTGTGAAAATGGCACTTTGGGACTGTGAAAGTGACATTTTGGCCCTGTTGTCCCAAACTGCCCCAGCACTTCCCACACTGCTCAAAGTGGCTAGCTTTCATCCCAACACAGTTTATAGGGCCATACGGTACATAGTTTTCAAGTTACAGACTAAGCTAAGCAAAAGTGAACCAGGCCTTTTTACTGTGAAAATGGCACTTTGGGACTGTGAAAGTGACATTTTGGCCCTGTTGTCCCAAACTGCCCCAGCACTTCCCACATTGCTCAAAGTGGCTAGCTTTCATCCCAACACAGTTTATAGGGCCATACGGTACATAGTTTTCAAGTTACAGACTAAGCTAAGCAAAAGTGAACCAGGCCTTTTTACTGTGAAAATGGCACTTTGGGACTGTGAAAGTGACATTTTGGCCCTGTTGTCCCAAACTGCCCCAGCACTTCCCACATTGCTCAAAGTGGCTAGCTTTCATCCCAACACAGTTTATAGGGCCATACGGTACATAGTTTTCAAGTTACAGACTAAGCTAAGCAAAATGAATCTTTTTTTTTTTACTGTGAAAACGGCACTTTGGGACTGTGAAAGTGACATTTTGGCCCTGTTGTCCCAAACTGCCCCAGCACTTCCCACATTGCTCAAAGTGGCTAGCTTTCATCCCAACACAGTTTATAGGGCCATACGGTACATAGTTTTCAAGTTACAGACTAAGCTAAGCAAAAGTGAACCAGGCCTTTTTACTGTGAAAATGGCACTTTGGGACTGTGAAAGTGACATTTTGGCCCTGTTGTCCCAAACTGCCCCAGCACTTCCCACATTGCTCAAAGTGGCTAGCTTTCATCCCAACACAGTTTATAGGGCCATACGGTACATAGTTTTCAAGTTACAGACTAAGCTAAGCAAAAGTGAACCAGGCCTTTTTACTGTGAAAATGGCACTTTGGGACTGTGAAAGTGACATTTTGGCCCTGTTGTCCCAAACTGCCCCAGCACTTCCCACATTGCTCAAAGTGGCTAGCTTTCATCCCAACACAGTTTATAGGGCCATACGGTACATAGTTTTCAAGTTACAGACTAAGCTAAGCAAAATGAATCTTTTTTTTTTTACTGTGAAAACGGCACTTTGGGACTGTGAAAGTGACATTTTGGCCCTGTTGTCCCAAACTGCCCCAGCACTTCCCACATTGCTCAAAGTGGCTAGCTTTCATCCCAACACAGTTTATAGGGCCATACGGTACATAGTTTTCAAGTTACAGACTAAGCTAAGCAAAAGTGAACCGAGAGACAGCGAGATTAATTCGTGGCGGCGACGACTCGCCACGACGTATTTTTTTACGCCATGACGTAATCTTCATTATCCGCCATGGCAGAACAAAATCCGCCATGGCGAGTACAGAATCCGCCATGGCGACGACTCGCCACGACCTATTTTTTTACGCCATGACGTATTCTTCATTATCCGCCGTGGCGAGTACAGAATCCGCCATTGTTTTTTTTTTTTTTGCGTGCCATGGTGCAGGTTTTATTGTCCTAGTAGTACTATTCTCGGAATTATTTCATCCTCTTGTAGCGTAACGGTTAGCGCTCTCGCCCCTATAGTCAAGGCACTGTGCCTGGCCAGGTTCGATTCTTGCAAAAAACAAACTTTTTTTTTTTAAAGTTATTTTTTTACCCGTACATACAGTGTGTGTGCGTGCGTGCGTATACAGTGTGCGTGCGTGTATGCGTGCGTGCGTATACAGTGTGTGTGTGTGTGTGTGTGTGCGTGCGTGCTTCATCGTATTTATTATTATTATTATTATTATTAATATGCAGGTAATAATAATAAATACGATGAAGCACGCACGCACGCATATACAGTGTGTGTGCGTGCGTGCGTATACAGTGTGCGTGCGTGTATGCGTGCGTATACAGTATACGTGCGTGCGTGCGTATACAGTGTGTGTGTGCGTGCGTGCGTGCGTGCTTCATCGTATAAATACGATGAAGCACGCACGCACGCACGCACGCACACACACACTGTATACGCACGCATACACGCACGCACACTGTATACGCACGCACGCACACACACTGTATGTACGGGTAAAAAAATAACTTTAAAAAAAAAAAGTTTGTTTTTTGCAAGAATCGAACCTGGCCAGGCACAGTGCCTTGACTATAGGGGCGAGAGCGCTAACCGTTACGCTACAAGAGGATGAAATAATTCCGAGAATAGTACTACTAGGACAATAAAACCTGCACCATGGCACGCAAAAAAAAAATAAACAATGGCGGATTCTGTACTCGCCACGGCGGATAATGAAGAATACGTCATGGCGTAAAAAAATAGGTCGTGGCGAGTCGTCGCCATGGCGGATTCTGTACTCGCCATGGCGGATTTTGTTCTGCCATGGCGGATAATGAAGATTACGTCATGGCGTAAAAAAATACGTCGTGGCGAGTCGTCGCCGCCACGAATTAATCTCGCTCCACCTGAGTGAACCAGGCCTTTTTACTGTGAAAATGGCACTTTGGGACTGTGAAAGTGACATTTTGGCCCTGTTGTCCCAAACTGCCCCAGCACTTCCCACATTGCTCAAAGTGGCTAGCTTTCATCCCAACACAGTTTATAGGGCCATACGGTACATAGTTTTCAAGTTACAGACTAAGCTAAGCAAAAGTGAACCAGGCCTTTTTACTGTGAAAATGGCACTTTGGGACTGTGAAAGTGACATTTTGGCCCTGTTGTCCCAAACTGCCCCAGCACTTCCCACATTGCTCAAAGTGGCTAGCTTTCATCCCAACACAGTTTATAGGGCCATACGGTACATAGTTTTCAAGTTACAGACTAAGCTAAGCAAAAGTGAACCAGGCCTTTTTACTGTGAAAATGGCACTTTGGGACTGTGAAAGTGACATTTTGGCCCTGTTCGTTCCCTGTTGTCCCAAACTGCCCCAGCTCTTGCCACAATGCTCAAAGTGGCTAGCTTTCATCCCAACACAGTTTATAGGGCCATACGGTACATAGTTTTCAAGTTACAGACTAAGCTAAGCAAAAGTGAACCAGGCCTTTTTACTGTGAAAATGGCACTTTGGGACTGTGAAAGTGACATTTTGGCCCTGTTGTCCCAAACTGCCCCAGCACTTCCCACACTGCTCAAAGTGGCTAGCTTTCATCCCAACACAGTTTATAGGGCCATACGGTACATAGTTTTCAAGTTACAGACTAAGCTAAGCAAAAGTGAACGAGGCCTTTTTACTGTGAAAATGGCACTTTGGGACTGTGAAAGTGACATTTTGGCCCTGTTCGTTCCCTGTTGTCCCAAACTGCCCCAGCTCTTCCCACATTGCTCAAAGTGGCTAGCTTTCATCCCAACACAGTTTATAGGGCCATACGGTACATAGTTTTCAAGTTACAGACTAAGCTAAGCAAAATGAATCTTTTTTTTTTTACTGTGAAAACGGCACTTTGGGACTGTGAAAGTGACATTTTGGCCCTGTTGTCCCAAACTGCCCCAGCACTTCCCACATTGCTCAAATTGGCTAGCTTTCATCCCAACACAGTTTATAGGGCCATACGGTACATAGTTTTCAAGTTACAGACTAAGCTAAGCAAAAGTGAACCAGGCCTTTTTACTGTGAAAATGGCACTTTGGGACTGTGAAAGTGACATTTTGGCCCTGTTGTCCCAAACTGCCCCAGCACTTCCCACATTGCTCAAAGTGGCTAGCTTTCATCCCAACACAGTTTATAGGGCCATACGGTACATAGTTTTCAAGTTACAGACTAAGCTAAGCAAAAGTGAACCAGGCCTTTTTACTGTGAAAATGGCACTTTGGGACTGTGAAAGTGACATTTTGGCCCTGTTGTCCCAAACTGCCCCAGCACTTCCCACATTGCTCAAAGTGGCTAGCTTTCATCCCAACACAGTTTATAGGGCCATACGGTACATAGTTTTCAAGTTACAGACTAAGCTAAGCAAAATGAATCTTTTTTTTTTTACTGTGAAAACGGCACTTTGGGACTGTGAAAGTGACATTTTGGCCCTGTTGTCCCAAACTGCCCCAGCACTTCCCACATTGCTCAAAGTGGCTAGCTTTCATCCCAACACAGTTTATAGGGCCATACGGTACATAGTTTTCAAGTTACAGACTAAGCTAAGCAAAAGTGAACCAGGCCTTTTTACTGTGAAAATGGCACTTTGGGACTGTGAAAGTGACATTTTGGCCCTGTTGTCCCAAACTGCCCCAGCACTTCCCACATTGCTCAAAGTGGCTAGCTTTCATCCCAACACAGTTTATAGGGCCATACGGTACATAGTTTTCAAGTTACAGACTAAGCTAAGCAAAAGTGAACCAGGCCTTTTTACTGTGAAAATGGCACTTTGGGACTGTGAAAGTGACATTTTGGCCCTGTTGTCCCAAACTGCCCCAGCACTTCCCACATTGCTCAAAGTGGCTAGCTTTCATCCCAACACAGTTTATAGGGCCATACGGTACATAGTTTTCAAGTTACAGACTAAGCTAAGCAAAAGTGAACCAGGCCTTTTTACTGTGAAAATGGCACTTTGGGACTGTGAAAGTGACATTTTGGCCCTGTTCGTTCCCTGTTGTCCCAAACTGCCCCAGCTCTTGCCACAATGCTCAAAGTGGCTAGCTTTCATCCCAACACAGTTTATAGGGCCATACGGTACATAGTTTTCAAGTTACAGACTAAGCTAAGCAAAAGTGAACCAGGCCTTTTTACTGTGAAAATGGCACTTTGGGACTGTGAAAGTGACATTTTGGCCCTGTTGTCCCAAACTGCCCCAGCACTTCCCACACTGCTCAAAGTGGCTAGCTTTCATCCCAACACAGTTTATAGGGCCATACGGTACATAGTTTTCAAGTTACAGACTAAGCTAAGCAAAAGTGAACCAGGCCTTTTTACTGTGAAAATGGCACTTTGGGACTGTGAAAGTGACATTTTGGCCCTGTTGTCCCAAACTGCCCCAGCACTTCCCACATTGCTCAAAGTGGCTAGCTTTCATCCCAACACAGTTTATAGGGCCATACGGTACATAGTTTTCAAGTTACAGACTAAGCTAAGCAAAAGTGAACCAGGCCTTTTTACTGTGAAAATGGCACTTTGGGACTGTGAAAGTGACATTTTGGCCCTGTTGTCCCAAACTGCCCCAGCACTTCCCACATTGCTCAAAGTGGCTAGCTTTCATCCCAACACAGTTTATAGGGCCATACGGTACATAGTTTTCAAGTTACAGACTAAGCTAAGCAAAATGAATCTTTTTTTTTTTACTGTGAAAACGGCACTTTGGGACTGTGAAAGTGACATTTTGGCCCTGTTGTCCCAAACTGCCCCAGCACTTCCCACATTGCTCAAAGTGGCTAGCTTTCATCCCAACACAGTTTATAGGGCCATACGGTACATAGTTTTCAAGTTACAGACTAAGCTAAGCAAAAGTGAACCAGGCCTTTTTACTGTGAAAATGGCACTTTGGGACTGTGAAAGTGACATTTTGGCCCTGTTGTCCCAAACTGCCCCAGCACTTCCCACATTGCTCAAAGTGGCTAGCTTTCATCCCAACACAGTTTATAGGGCCATACGGTACATAGTTTTCAAGTTACAGACTAAGCTAAGCAAAAGTGAACCAGGCCTTTTTACTGTGAAAATGGCACTTTGGGACTGTGAAAGTGACATTTTGGCCCTGTTGTCCCAAACTGCCCCAGCACTTCCCACATTGCTCAAAGTGGCTAGCTTTCATCCCAACACAGTTTATAGGGCCATACGGTACATAGTTTTCAAGTTACAGACTAAGCTAAGCAAAAGTGAACCAGGCCTTTTTACTGTGAAAATGGCACTTTGGGACTGTGAAAGTGACATTTTGGCCCTGTTCGTTCCCTGTTGTCCCAAACTGCCCCAGCTCTTGCCACAATGCTCAAAGTGGCTAGCTTTCATCCCAACACAGTTTATAGGGCCATACGGTACATAGTTTTCAAGTTACAGACTAAGCTAAGCAAAAGTGAACCAGGCCTTTTTACTGTGAAAATGGCACTTTGGGACTGTGAAAGTGACATTTTGGCCCTGTTGTCCCAAACTGCCCCAGCACTTCCCACACTGCTCAAAGTGGCTAGCTTTCATCCCAACACAGTTTATAGGGCCATACGGTACATAGTTTTCAAGTTACAGACTAAGCTAAGCAAAAGTGAACCAGGCCTTTTTACTGTGAAAATGGCACTTTGGGACTGTGAAAGTGACATTTTGGCCCTGTTGTCCCAAACTGCCCCAGCACTTCCCACATTGCTCAAAGTGGCTAGCTTTCATCCCAACACAGTTTATAGGGCCATACGGTACATAGTTTTCAAGTTACAGACTAAGCTAAGCAAAAGTGAACCAGGCCTTTTTACTGTGAAAATGGCACTTTGGGACTGTGAAAGTGACATTTTGGCCCTGTTGTCCCAAACTGCCCCAGCACTTCCCACATTGCTCAAAGTGGCTAGCTTTCATCCCAACACAGTTTATAGGGCCATACGGTACATAGTTTTCAAGTTACAGTCTAAGCTAAGCAAAAGTGAACCAGGCCTTTTTACTGTGAAAATGGCACTTTGGGACTGTGAAAGTGACATTTTGGCCCTGTTGTCCCAAACTGCCCCAGCACTTCCCACATTGCTCAAAGTGGCTAGCTTTCATCCCAACACAGTTTATAGGGCCATACGGTACATAGTTTTCAAGTTACAGACTAAGCTAAGCAAAAGTGAACCAGGCCTTTTTACTGTGAAAATGGCACTTTGGGACTGTGAAAGTGACATTTTGGCCCTGTTGTCCCAAACTGCCCCAGCACTTCCCACATTGCTCAAAGTGGCTAGCTTTCATCCCAACACAGTTTATAGGGCCATACGGTACATAGTTTTCAAGTTACAGACTAAGCTAAGCAAAAGTGAACCAGGCCTTTTTACTGTGAAAATGGCACTTTGGGACTGTGAAAGTGACATTTTGGCCCTGTTGTCCCAAACTGCCCCAGCACTTCCCACATTGCTCAAAGTGGCTAGCTTTCATCCCAACACAGTTTATAGGGCCATACGGTACATAGTTTTCAAGTTACAGACTAAGCTAAGCAAAAGTGAACCAGGCCTTTTTACTGTGAAAATGGCACTTTGGGACTGTGAAAGTGACATTTTGGCCCTGTTCGTTCCCTGTTGTCCCAAACTGCCCCAGCTCTTGCCACAATGCTCAAAGTGGCTAGCTTTCATCCCAACACAGTTTATAGGGCCATACGGTACATAGTTTTCAAGTTACAGACTAAGCTAAGCAAAAGTGAACCAGGCCTTTTTACTGTGAAAATGGCACTTTGGGACTGTGAAAGTGACATTTTGGCCCTGTTGTCCCAAACTGCCCCAGCACTTCCCACATTGCTCAAAGTGGCTAGCTTTCATCCCAACACAGTTTATAGGGCCATACGGTACATAGTTTTCAAGTTACAGACTAAGCTAAGCAAAAGTGAACCAGGCCTTTTTACTGTGAAAATGGCACTTTGGGACTGTGAAAGTGACATTTTGGCCCTGTTGTCCCAAACTGCCCCAGCACTTCCCACATTGCTCAAAGTGGCTAGCTTTCATCCCAACACAGTTTATAGGGCCATACGGTACATAGTTTTCAAGTTACAGACTAAGCTAAGCAAAAGTGAACCAGGCCTTTTTACTGTGAAAATGGCACTTTGGGACTGTGAAAGTGACATTTTGGCCCTGTTGTCCCAAACTGCCCCAGCACTTCCCACATTGCTCAAAGTGGCTAGCTTTCATCCCAACACAGTTTATAGGGCCATACGGTACATAGTTTTCAAGTTACAGACTAAGCTAAGCAAAATTAATCTGTTTTTTTTTTACTGTGAAAATGGCACTTTGGGACTGTGAAAGTGACATTTTGGCCCTGTTGTCCCAAACTGCCCCAGCACTTCCCACATTGCTCAAAGTGGCTAGCTTTCATCCCAACACAGTTTATAGGGCCATACGGTACATAGTTTTCAAGTTACAGACTAAGCTAAGCAAAAGTGAACCAGGCCTTTTTACTGTGAAAATGGCACTTTGGGACTGTGAAAGTGACATTTTGGCCCTGTTGTCCCAAACTGCCCCAGCACTTCCCACATTGCTCAAAGTGGCTAGCTTTCATCCCAACACAGTTTATAGGGCCATACGGTACATAGTTTTCAAGTTACAGACTAAGCTAAGCAAAAGTGAACCAGGCCTTTTTACTGTGAAAATGGCACTTTGGGACTGTGAAAGTGACATTTTGGCCCTGTTGTCCCAAACTGCCCCAGCACTTCCCACATTGCTCAAAGTGGCTAGCTTTCATCCCAACACAGTTTATAGGGCCATACGGTACATAGTTTTCAAGTTACAGACTAAGCTAAGCAAAATGAATCTTTTTTTTTTTACTGTGAAAACGGCACTTTGGGACTGTGAAAGTGACATTTTGGCCCTGTTGTCCCAAACTGCCCCAGCACTTCCCACATTGCTCAAAGTGGCTAGCTTTCATCCCAACACAGTTTATAGGGCCATACGGTACATAGTTTTCAAGTTACAGACTAAGCTAAGCAAAAGTGAACCAGGCCTTTTTACTGTGAAAATGGCACTTTGGGACTGTGAAAGTGACATTTTGGCCCTGTTGTCCCAAACTGCCCCAGCACTTCCCACATTGCTCAAAGTGGCTAGCTTTCATCCCAACACAGTTTATAGGGCCATACGGTACATAGTTTTCAAGTTACAGACAAAGCTAAGCAAAATGAATCTTTTTTTTTTTACTGTGAAAACGGCACTTTGGGACTGTGAAAGTGACATTTTGGCCCTGTTGTCCCAAACTGCCCCAGCACTTCCCACATTGCTCAAAGTGGCTAGCTTTCATCCCAACACAGTTTATAGGGCCATACGGTACATAGTTTTCAAGTTACAGACTAAGCTAAGCAAAATGAATCTGTTTTTTTTTACTGTGAAAATGGCACTTTGGGACTGTGAAAGTGACATTTTGGCCCTGTTGTCCCAAACTGCCCCAGCACTTCCCACATTGCTCAAAGTGGCTAGCTTTCATCCCAACACAGTTTATAGGGCCATACGGTACATAGTTTTCAAGTTACAGACTAAGCTAAGCAAAAGTGAACCAGGCCTTTTTACTGTGAAAATGGCACTTTGGGACTGTGAAAGTGACATTTTGGCCCTGTTGTCCCAAACTGCCCCAGCACTTCCCACATTGCTCAAAGTGGCTAGCTTTCATCCCAACACAGTTTATAGGGCCATACGGTACATAGTTTTCAAGTTACAGACTAAGCTAAGCAAAATGAATCTGTTTTTTTTTTACTGTGAAAATGGCACTTTGGGACTGTGAAAGTGACATTTTGGCCCTGTTGTCCCAAACTGCCCCAGCACTTCCCACATTGCTCAAAGTGGCTAGCTTTCATCCCAACACAGTTTATAGGGCCATACGGTACATAGTTTTCAAGTTACAGACTAAGCTAAGCAAAAGTGAACCAGGCCTTTTTACTGTGAAAATGGCACTTTGGGACTGTGAAAGTGACATTTTGGCCCTGTTGTCCCAAACTGCCCCAGCACTTCCCACATTGCTCAAAGTGGCTAGCTTTCATCCCAACACAGTTTATAGGGCCATACGGTACATAGTTTTCAAGTTACAGACTAAGCTAAGCAAAAGTGAACCAGGCCTTTTTACTGTGAAAATGGCACTTTGGGACTGTGAAAGTGACATTTTGGCCCTGTTGTCCCAAACTGCCCCAGCACTTCCCACATTGCTCAAAGTGGCTAGCTTTCATCCCAACACAGTTTATAGGGCCATACGGTACATAGTTTTCAAGTTACAGACTAAGCTAAGCAAAATGAATCTTTTTTTTTTTACTGTGAAAACGGCACTTTGGGACTGTGAAAGTGACATTTTGGCCCTGTTGTCCCAAACTGCCCCAGCACTTCCCACATTGCTCAAAGTGGCTAGCTTTCATCCCAACACAGTTTATAGGGCCATACGGTACATAGTTTTCAAGTTACAGAATAAGCTAAGCAAAAGTGAACCAGGCCTTTTTACTGTGAAAATGGCACTTTGGGACTGTGAAAGTGACATTTTGGCCCTGTTGTCCCAAACTGCCCCAGCACTTCCCACATTGCTCAAAGTGGCTAGCTTTCATCCCAACACAGTTTATAGGGCCATACGGTACATAGTTTTCAAGTTACAGACTAAGCTAAGCAAAAGTGAACCAGGCCTTTTTACTGTGAAAATGGCACTTTGGGACTGTGAAAGTGACATTTTGGCCCTGTTGTCCCAAACTGCCCCAGCACTTCCCACATTGCTCAAAGTGGCTAGCTTTCATCCCAACACAGTTTATAGGGCCATACGGTACATAGTTTTCAAGTTACAGACTAAGCTAAGCAAAAGTGAACCAGGCCTTTTTACTGTGAAAATGGCACTTTGGGACTGTGAAAGTGACATTTTGGCCCTGTTCGTTCCCTGTTGTCCCAAACTGCCCCAGCTCTTGCCACAATGCTCAAAGTGGCTAGCTTTCATCCCAACACAGTTTATAGGGCCATACGGTACATAGTTTTCAAGTTACAGACTAAGCTAAGCAAAAGTGAACCAGGCCTTTTTACTGTGAAAATGGCACTTTGGGACTGTGAAAGTGACATTTTGGCCCTGTTGTCCCAAACTGCCCCAGCACTTCCCACACTGCTCAAAGTGGCTAGCTTTCATCCCAACACAGTTTATAGGGCCATACGGTACATAGTTTTCAAGTTACAGACTAAGCTAAGCAAAAGTGAACCAGGCCTTTTTACTGTGAAAATGGCACTTTGGGACTGTGAAAGTGACATTTTGGCCCTGTTGTCCCAAACTGCCCCAGCACTTCCCACATTGCTCAAAGTGGCTAGCTTTCATCCCAACACAGTTTATAGGGCCATACGGTACATAGTTTTCAAGTTACAGACTAAGCTAAGCAAAAGTGAACCAGGCCTTTTTACTGTGAAAATGGCACTTTGGGACTGTGAAAGTGACATTTTGGCCCTGTTGTCCCAAACTGCCCCAGCACTTCCCACATTGCTCAAAGTGGCTAGCTTTCATCCCAACACAGTTTATAGGGCCATACGGTACATAGTTTTCAAGTTACAGACTAAGCTAAGCAAAATGAATCTTTTTTTTTTTACTGTGAAAACGGCACTTTGGGACTGTGAAAGTGACATTTTGGCCCTGTTGTCCCAAACTGCCCCAGCACTTCCCACATTGCTCAAAGTGGCTAGCTTTCATCCCAACACAGTTTATAGGGCCATACGGTACATAGTTTTCAAGTTACAGACTAAGCTAAGCAAAAGTGAACCAGGCCTTTTTACTGTGAAAATGGCACTTTGGGACTGTGAAAGTGACATTTTGGCCCTGTTGTCCCAAACTGCCCCAGCACTTCCCACATTGCTCAAAGTGGCTAGCTTTCATCCCAACACAGTTTATAGGGCCATACGGTACATAGTTTTCAAGTTACAGACTAAGCTAAGCAAAAGTGAACCAGGCCTTTTTACTGTGAAAATGGCACTTTGGGACTGTGAAAGTGACATTTTGGCCCTGTTGTCCCAAACTGCCCCAGCACTTCCCACATTGCTCAAAGTGGCTAGCTTTCATCCCAACACAGTTTATAGGGCCATACGGTACATAGTTTTCAAGTTACAGACTAAGCTAAGCAAAAGTGAACAAGGCCTTTTTACTGTGAAAATGGCACTTTGGGACTGTGAAAGTGACATTTTGGCCCTGTTGTCCCAAACTGCCCCAGCACTTCC
>NW_027665819.1:0-7500 GCF_963924005.1 Protomyctophum bolini
TCACGCAACATCCCTGCTATGTTTTTACAACACAAAACACATGATCATCAAATTGATCACTTTTAGTTTTTACATCACGTAAACACGCTAAAACAAGACAGGAACATGTAAACAAGACAGGCTGGAGTATAGCCAATGGCCTTGGCAGGCTGACCAGCATGTGGTTGGAGCAGCCAATGGCCTTTCATTGCATGCTGTGGTTGGAACAGCCAATGAGTTGGCACGCTGACCGGCATGTGGTTGGAGCAGCCAATGGCCTTCATTGCATGCTGTGGTTGGAACAGCCAATGAGTTGGCACGCTGACCGGCATTGTGGCTGGAGCACCCAATGGCCTTGCAGGCTGATCAACATGTGGTTGGAGCAGCCAATGGCCACTTCATGCACATGCATGCTGTGGTTGGGAACAGCCAATGAGCCATGGCACACTGGTTGGAGCAGCCAATGAACTGGCACGCTGCTACTATAGACATATAAAGTTAGGACGCCTCTTCCGGCTCTGGGGCGTCTGTAGCTCAACGGAAGGCAACATGGAGGCAACGGGAAGGCAATGGTGATGCTCTGGAGTGCCGCGGAGAGAAAGGTGTACAATTTAATTTCCGTTTTTCATTTCAACCTTTATTTAGTTCTCGGAGAACACACTGAAGGCTGGGACCCTCGTTTTTCATCAACACTGTACAGTGTACACATCAACAATTGCACTTTAGTAGAGCGCACATACTGCATCAACGGATTACACCAGGGAATAGCCTTCCTCTCTATACATCAGATCCATTGAGACTTTCAAGTCTCTGCTTGAAACCCATTTCTTCGACCAAGCTTTTAATCACAACCCAGTTTAATCTCCAACCTTTTATTTTGAGCACCTCTTATACCTTAGTGCCTATATTATATTATATAATATTATGTACCCACTTGACACTGACGTATTGTTTTTATGTATTGTGTTTTTTATTTGATTGTATTGCTGTTGCTATATGTTTTTTTTCTGCACTTTCGTCGATGACAGTCGTTTTTAAATGTGCTTTATAAATAAAGTTTGATTTGATTTGTGATTTCATTGGCAAGCAATGTAATCACGCAGATTTCCCGAGGTTCCTTGCGAAGCATCTATAGGGGGAAGCAAAACGGACGAACCTGAAGGGGCCGTTCGGTTCGGTAGGCCAATCAGAAGGGGTCGTTCGGTTCGGTATAGGCCAATCAGAAGGGGTCGTTCGGTTCGGTATAGGCCAATCAGAAGGGGCCGTTCGGTTCCAAAGATCTGCAGCGGGGGGGCCAATGAGGCATTTATATTTCTTGAGGTGGCGCTATAGCCCCTCCAATAACACAGGTTTATTGTTTGTCTTGTCTAGACAAACATTTAAAAACGTCCATCGACAATGGACAGAGTTTAACGTTTGTTTTGTCTGTCACTGAGCAAACCGGCATAACGGTGTTTTATGTTATATGCTATCGCCATGATTGTAAGACGATAAGGGGATGGTAAAGCGCCCCTCACTTTCACACGGGTGTGATTTTCAACATCCATGGTGGAAAGTAAACAACAAAAAGTGAAGCAACATAATTATCCTTTATTAATGCTCTGTTTTTAAACTAATAGGCCTATATACTAATTAATAAAAAGTTAACTAAACTAAGTGTAAAACTACAGTGTGTAGCGGATCGTGACTCACAGATAGACCAGGGTTCAATTCCCAGGCGTTAGAAGAGTATAGCAAACCCGCTTTGGAAAAAAACAAATTAAAACACAAACTAATGAAACATTCGAAAACTACAATAACCTTTGTGCGTGTGTGTGTGTGTGTGCGTGTGTGTGTGTGTGGCGTGCCTGCGTGCGTGCGTGCATGTGCGTGCAGCACGTCAGTGTGGACGGACGGACACAGTGTGGAACATAAAGTGGAAGAGTTGCTCTCAGGTTTTGCGGGAGGTTATCTCTGTGTTCTTCTCTCTCTCTAAGCCCATGAGCGTCCCACAGCGTCCTCACACGGCTTAATCAGACTTTAATTAAAGACGTTACTTTAATATAGCAACACAATTAAAGACATCCAGAAGACCTCTATACACCAGTGGTTCCCAAACTTTTTTTCCTGTCAATTGATAGAAAAGATACAGTACTGTATATGCCATGCAGGGACAGCCCCATAAGAGAAGATTGTTACGGCTCTACCGGTGATTCTCAACCCGTTTTCATTTCAATGACCCCCAGTTTGACCTGCATTGGTCTATATATACGGACCCATTTAAATGGCATTTATATCTCTGGGACCCCCAATTTATTTAGTAAAAATCAATGTTAATTTACCTCTGAGAGTGTATACAAATGGGACTTATAGGACTGTCCGGTTTAGGACTGACAGGCTTCATCTTACGTCCATAATATCAGACCCGGAGAACGCTTTGTCCATATTTTTTTTTACATAGTCACATATAGTCCCAACACATAGTCACATTAGGTTAGGACATGGCTGTTCCTTGGAGTGGTCGCACCACTCAAAAATAGATGCCTCATTGGCTGCCTATGCAGTTCGTTAATTGGAGCCAGGTGCGTCGACGGGAGGGCGGAAGTATTCACACTGGTACACGCCGGGAAGAGTGGACGGCACACACTATACGTCACGCTGCCACTCAAGCGACCACTGGCCAATCACAGCGTATCTTTTCCGGGACTTATCAGACCCGAACATGCGCTCATGTGGACGCACGCTCAAATGCTTTCTCGCGGGGCTTCGCGAGGAATCTGGGAATTATTTGCCCGACCAATCACCACACCTGTTTCATTCACGGAGAATGTAAACAGATTTGTGAAGCGTTTCAACGTCATTTCCTTGATTGGTACTTCCGGCAAAATCCCGCAACTTCCGCCACAAACAAATTATATACCCTTTACACAGCGTAGAGAGGTCTTGGCCCAGCGTTTCCACCGTCGAGTCTTGGGGTTTGAATCCGCCGCAGTGAATCCTGAGTATAGAGCTTTGCAGTCCCGCCACCCTCCCGAGGACCAGAAGTGAATTCTGTCACGGTCCGTGACATGTTATGGTTTATTGTGTACCTTTTATTTTTTTAGTATTGTTTTGTGCCTTCCTGTCTGCCCCTGTAGTTCTGTACCTGCCTTGTCTAACCTGTATTGTGATTAGTCTTTGTTTTCCACCTGTGTCCTCTTAGTCCCCCAGCCAATCCCTGTCTTGATTTTGAGTTTTGTTCACCTGTGTCTAGTTATCCCATGTCTATAAGTATGCCCTTGTGTTTTCAGTTCTTTGTTGGTTCGTAAATTGTTGTCAGTGTATTTCTAGCTTCCTTGTATTTTTCTAGTGTTATTTTCTTGCTCCTAGTATTCCCTAGTTTCCCCGTGTTTCCTGTGTTTGTTCCTCATGTACCTCTGGTTTTTGGATAATAAACCACCGTGCACTCGACCTGCCTTGTGTCTGCCTCATCCTCTGCCTTGTCCTGCGCTTGGGTCCTACATACCTCTGAATCTGATCGTGACAAATTCCCCATTAATTTTCCTCATAGACTTTTCAAAAAGTATTCATGTAAAAGACATTTACGCCGCCGGACAAAGCCAACTTGAGTTGTGACGACAAATGACAGTAAAACACAATGTTTTGTCAAATAATTTGTAAGAAGAAAAAAACTTTTTGCTTTGTTTTTTCTTCATACAAATTATTTGATCAGCGAAAAACATTGTTTATTGTCATGATGTGTCACAACTCCAGTTGGCTTTGTCCGCCGCGTAATCGTCTGTAAATAAATACTTTTTGAAAAGTCTAAGAGGAAAATGAATGAGGAATTCACTTCTGGTTCTAGCGACTCATGCGACGCTCTATAGGGGCTCCTCACACGCAGGCGAGCTATAGGTGGAAAGCAGTGGATTTATATGGAATGACAGAACGGCTTTGTTTTATTAATTAGATCACGCATGTACACAACACAACATGTACACAACATATACACATGTACACAACACAACATGTACACAACACAACATGTACACAACATGTACACAACACAACATGTAGGCCTACACAACATGTACACAACATGTACACGACCGATCCACAGATGTACTAATATCAGGTTCAATAGCGCCCCCCCGTGGTGTGAATGACTCAAATCAAACACAAACCCCACATTCATTTAAAAACAAACACTCCACCGTCAGATTAATATTAAGTCCTTATGAAATGAAAATCGTTTAAAAACAGGCAGCAGAAACATAATAAATCATTGAGGTAATTTTTTGTCTCTACTGCAACATCAATAAAAATAAGCATGAGATGAATGAAACTCACTAGACATTCATTATGTGCAAACTCGTTTACGGTGAGTGAGTGTGCACGTGTGTGTGTGTGTGTGTGTGTGTGTGTGTGTGTGTGTGTGTGTGTGTGTGTGTGTGTGTGTGTGTGTGTGTGTGTGTGTTAGAAGGTGTAACCAGCAGGGTATAGTGTGTGGAACAGACGGTGGGTGCTGTGGCTGCCAGCCGGGCATTACGCACACATGTATCCGCGTGCATGTGTGGTACACACACACACACACACACGCAAATATAATTATGCTATCTATTGGGTCTATACTATACATTTAATACAATAATAATAATTGTACCCACATTTTATTTCATTTTTGGAACAGGCATCTGCTATGGGCAGCCCTATTTTGGTCTACACATGCATGGGGTCTTGCATAGAGACGTCATGCTAACGTTTGAGCTAACAATAGTAAAAGAGCCATTCATGGAATATGAAATATCGGACAGATCCGACTTGAACACATGACTATAGAGATGGTGTGTAACGATTTGCGGGATTTCTGGACAGAATCTGGAGGAGTAATTAAAAAGAAAAGTGTTTTTACAAAAGTTAGCCTCCTGGTGGCGCGATAACAAGCCGTTCTGGAATTTTTGGGGGCAGAGGTTCATCGTTTGCATCCAGGGAGTGTCTGTGCAAAATTTGGCATCGACCGGGTTAACGGTGCCGGAGATTAGCTGTTAACAGAAGCACGCATGCACGCACGCACGCACACACGCACACACACACACGCACATACACGGACTCACGCACACACGGACGGAGTGCAAAACATACTCTCTCCCCATGTCTTCGGCCTGGTGGAGACAATTAATCTCTCAGAGCAGAACATGTGTGTGTGTGTGTGTGTGTAAATGTAATGTAATGGTGTATGTTATACAATTGGATGAATGTGTGCTAATGTGATGATTGATGCAGCTGGAGCTAGTAAATACATGCCCTTTTTCTGTGTCCTGCATGTATTTAATTTCTCTCGAATAAACCCCCCTTTGAATAAGTGCAATGCACACACGCACACGCACACACACACACACACGCACACGCACACGCACACGCACACGCACACACACACAAAACCATTTGCAAGAGATAGGGGATGGGGGAGCTATTCACACCACCCACATACACACACAAACACATAGTCACACGCACGCACGCACACACATAGTCCACATTTCTGCATCTACACTAACACCTACACCCCAAGCACACGCACACGCACAGTCGCACACACACATTATATGTCTTGGTTCACTGGAAATGTGTTGACATATTGGCTGATGGGCGCGTGCTGTGTCTGTGTGTGTGTGTGTGTGTGTGTGTGTGTGTGTGTGAGTGTGGTGTGTGTGTGCGTGCGTGTGTGTGTGTGTGTGTGTGTGTGTGTGTGTTGCGAGCGTGTGTGCGCTGCCACTTCTGAATGAGAGGGAGGAGCAAATATGAGACAGACAGACAGACAGACAGACAGACAGACAGACAGACAGACAGACAGACAGACAGACAGAGAGTGTAGCAACGGAACGGAATCCTGGTGGCCTTTCTCATGCAGGTCCTGTCCTTGGACACACACACACACACACACACACACACACACCCACACACACACACACACACACACACACACAGCAAGGAAGTGAGACTGGGGGCGATGGCCCTCCATTATGGAAAGTAGGTCGCAGAGTGGTGGTGGGGGGGCAGTAATTATTTTTATCATTATTAATTTCCACCTCAAGGTTGCAACCAGGGCTCTTTGTCCACACACATGCACACACGCACGCACACGCTCGCACACGCACGCACACACATACACACACACTCAACACCAGCAGTCTCTTTCAATAGGCAGAACACTGCAACACAAAAGAGAGCTCAGAGGAATGGCGAGAGAGAGAGAGAGAGAGAGAGAGAGAGAGAGAGAGAGAGATTGGTCACTCTGTCAATCACAGGACCTTAATTTACACGAACAGCTTGTTTACTCGATATGACAAAACTGAACGGACGGACGGACGGACGGACGGACGGACGGACGGACGGACGGACGGACGGACGGACGGACGGACGGACGGACAGACGGACGGACAGACAGACAGACAGACAGACAGACAGACAGACAGACAGACAGACAGACAGACAGACAGACAGACAGACAGACAGACAGACAGACAGACAGGCCCTCAGGGAGTACTTCAGTGTGATGGCTCGCACACTCCAATTATTGCTTGTTGAAAAGCTTGTTCGCCGGGGAGAGAGAGAGAGCAAGGAGGGGCAATTTGTTAAACATGTTAACCCCCCCCGCCCCCCTCTGGTTGTTAAAGCTGTTCTAGATGTTACCAGCTGCTGTCTGGATTACACTGAGAGCCGCTGCCTGCCTGCCACACACACACACACTGACATGCCGTCACTGTCGGGTGGAAACCTCGGTATGTCTGAAACACTGACTTTCCGCCACAAACCTTGTATGTCCAAACTGTATGTATAGCGCTGTAGAGGCTACAGGTGGCTTATAACGATGAATCACACCCAGAGAGTTCAGCTGTGACCGAGCTATACTACTACTTAAATGCTTAAACCGCAGATGCAAATTTTGAGGTCTCGGAATCAACGACAAACCTTAATATGTCGGCACTGGGCACGTTTAGCACTTTTTCCGGAAGTCCGGCATGCGCGGAGACCATTGAGGGAGCATCTCAAGCTTAAGCTGGTTTGAGAAATGGCGACGGCCACGTTGAAGAATCCGACGTTTTTCTTTGTGCAACAAAGCAGTGACCAAGGGATTATTGTATAGTTTATCGCTATAAGGGAGGATTTAACTGGAAAAAGGCAATCATCACAAGTTGACAGAGTTGCACGGCGCGCGGATTAAATCTGTCTCCAATAATTAATGCTTATTAGCTGTCAGAGACAGCCACAGATCAGCAGACTCCCAGGACAGTGTTAGAACTTTCATCCGTTCAGTTCCTGAGTCGCCCCTGCGATGGCCTCCTTTGGCAGTTCATGATGGATATAAAACACAATCTTCACCAAAAGCAAGAGAGTGGTGGCTTTCACGTATAGAGACAACTGGATGTCAGACGGGACAAAACGAGACCGTTGAAATGTTTGCACGTGCGGCGGTGCATCTGAACCTCAGAGGTTTCAGAGTAAAAGCGGGGCCATTTCTTTCCGGCAACCCCCAGAGCTCCTATTTTGAAGGAATCCCGG
>NW_027665819.1:12500-27731 GCF_963924005.1 Protomyctophum bolini
GATGATTTATAGTATAAAGAACACAGCCATGGCGGAAAGGAGTTTGAGAGCAGAAAAGGAGAACGTTTCTAATTATTTTATTTTATTTTTGCTACACTTTGAGATTTAAAAAACAAATGTAAGGCATGTGCATAATAACGGTGTATTAAAGCCACCTGGGGGGATCGTATTGCTTCAATTTGGAGTCCATATAACAGGAGCGCCATCGTCATAGCACTGGGGCTACGAGGTTGGCTGTACATGTTCCTCTATAAGAAGCCAAAGGGGCCAGGATGGATCGCCATACGTCTTGTGATCCCCCGACGCATCCTCAAGTGTGACGAAGCTAGGGTAGGTACCCTCACAAAACATGCAGTAATCCTGGTCTCTAAACTGCCTCCCCCTGGCCAGCCGGGGCGCATGATGGAGGGGAAAGGAACTGGTTGGAATAACATGTTCCTTTCACGCGCTAAGTCCAACCAGGGAAACTCCCCCCTGTCAGGTGTAAAGGAGCAACTTGGACACTCAAGCATGAAGGAAGCATGAGGTAAGTCCGTTGCTCTCCCCAGGTTGGCGGAGGGTGTGTAGAGCCCAGGATCACAGTAGATGATTGACACAGGGGTGAAAAATGGGTTACAAAATCGTGGGATAAAAAATATATATATATTTTTTTTAAAGTGTGACGAAGCTCTCTTCGCAGCACCAGCGTCTGTTACACGAGAAAGAACAAGCAGAAGAACAAGCCGGTAATAGTGGAAGGTATATATAGAGCACCGAAGTCTGACGTCAATAGACTGTATCATAATATGAGTGACTGACTGTCGCAAACGATACAGAGACACCTCCCTGACAATAACGCAGAGACGGCTTGTTTATTTCTGGACCACAACGCTTATAGTAGACGATATTAAGATCACCCACATGCATGTTATTCTCCATAGAGAAATTACTTCCGTGAACCAGGGGAATCGAAGGGATGAGCGAGTTACTTCAGGACTTCGGTTCTCTATAAGTATAAGGTACGAAAGATGTGACCAATATGCAAACATAAGCAGGTAGAAAGTACCGCGTTGCAATAAATACCAAATCAATAAAAAATAAGTAATACAAGTAGGCCCAAAGCCTGAACTTTCATCACTGCCATGCTATAGCCTGGCCATACTGATAACGTGGATTATACAACAGGTCGTTTCGAGGAAGCAATCTGATTGGTTGAAACAGCCCTCTAGCTGTGGTTCAAACGAGCACCACTCCACACCTAATCAAAACAAAGAATGCAGCTGGCTCTGTTCTCCCAGCAAACTCGGTGGCTATAGGCTAGCTAGCTTCTTGGGACATTTGTGGTCGTAGTGACTACATAGATGTCATTGAAAATATATGTTTTTTCAGCGATTGTCTTAGTTTTAAGGGTAACTGTTGTTGCAGGCTTGTTCCTGCAGCATCGCAGGACTGCACTTTAAGAGCTGTTATCGTTTCCGTGGAAACGTTTAAACTTGTTGCGTCGAGGGCAGTCAATGTTGTTTTGAAAGCATTGATTACATCGGCATCTACACATGGACCAATCAGAGGCTGCTTTTCACTGTCGTACGGACAGCAGTTGAAACGCACTCTGCGGTATCAGGTACCTGTTTCATTCTTGCCTCTCTTACTTCAAGAACGGACGATTAAAGCATTAAAGGGACACTTCACCCTTTTTGCAAAAAAATATAGGTTAATGACGTTTAGAAGCTTTAGATCACTTTCCTGGGGGTATTTATGTGTGTAATATGTGGTTTTAGATATTTTAGATTGTAGCAGTGAGCCTGTTGTCTCTGATGTCATGGACACTGGTCTCACTACCTTCCTGGACTACAATTCCCATAATTCTTTGGTGCACTGCTCCTCCTTGTTGATAGGGGGAGAGCTGTCTTACTGAGACAACATGTAGTCCAGGAAGGAAGTGAGCCCAGTGTCCATGACATCAGAGACAACAGGCTCACTGCTACAATCTAAAATATCTAAAACCACATATTACACACATAAATACCCCCAGGAAAGTGTTCTAAAGCTCCTAAACGTCATTAACATATACTTTTTTGCAAAAAGGGTGAAGTGTCCCTTTAATCAAGCTGCTTACACTTTATTCACTTTACATATAACGTGGCATGTTTACAGTCTGGCTCTCTGTCACTCGTGTACTGTACGTTCACTCCGCTGCTCTGGTGTCACACTCTAACACCGAAAACGTAGCCTGCAACTAACAATCATATTGTTACAGTATACCATCGCCCATAATCCATCTCGCCCTCGTTTTATCCCCCGCCGACCTCACGCCGACCGCTCGGCGCAGCGGTGCTTGTATTCTTTATTTTGTTTTACTAAAGAATAAGGTTAGAAATAAGTTTAGGATCAGGCATAGTTTTACTGAGGTTAAGGTTAGGATTGGAATGAGCTTATAGGTTTAAGCATTATGTTATACTTTAGCTATGAGCTTGTAATCTTTGAATATATATTATTTTACAGCAAACGTTTTTAACTCAAATCTTTACTTCTGAGGAGTTCCTGTAATAACATGTTTTCAGATGGGGGGGGGGGGGGTCGGTGGCCAATTACAAATCATTTTTGGGGTCCTTAATTGACAGGAAATATTGAGCACCACTAATACAGCAACATATAGGTATTTCAGAAAACTGTCAGAAATAACGGAGGTGCTAATGAAAAAAGGAAGAACTAATGGCCCCTAGGGGTATAGTGAGATAAAACAAAGACTATATGTTCCATTATAGTCTGCTAGTTCACAACCATAGGAGGAGGCAGTAGGTCCCCCTAACAGGTCCACTGCGGGGGTTCATTTGGTTAAAAGTACAGCCGCTGCAGACAACTCAGAAACATTTAGCCTCCATTCCACCACATTCACCACAGCACTATACCATGCAGTGTGCGTGTGTGTGTGTGTGTGTGTGTGTGTGTGTGTGTGTGTGTGTGTGTGTGTGTGTGTGTGTGTGTGTGTGTGTGTGTGTGTGTGTGTGTGTGTGTGTGTGTGTGAGAGAGAGAGAGAGAGAGAGAGATAGAAGGGGGGTTGGCATCTGAAGCCACACAGATGGTGGACCAACCTGCCTCAAAAACCAGCAGAGCACATTTACTGTGCTCTGATCCATTTATACACAGAGCGAGAGAGAGAGAGAGAGAGAGAGAGAGAGAGAGAGAGAGAGAGACTAGTTAATCCAACAGGGGATTTTAATTAAAAATGTATCTCGTAGTTTACCCAGCTGAGCGGCGGTTCTGATGAGCCCACAGGTACTATAGGCGTGTCTTGCTCATGGACACCTCGACACATAGCCAGGGATGGGAATCAAACCTAGGGGCAAATTCTGTGCAGCCTATCCACCCATTCAGCTATGACCCTATAACCCCTAGAGAGAGAGAGAGAGAGAGAGAGAGAGAGATGGGTCTTCCTCTCTTTGGCCAGGGATGGGAGGTGGCGTGTGACCTTTGAACTTTATCATATGGGTCATCAAGCGAGCTAGCTGGTGGTCCCTCACATGCACACGGACGCACGCACGCACGCACGCAAGCAAGCACGCACACACGCGCAAGCATGGCTGATTTAAATAGGAGTCAATCGAAGCTTCATTAAAATTGATCCATTGAGAGGCCCCACACATTACAATGCAAACACACACACGCACACACGCACGCCCGGATCGCTTGCACGCACGCACACACTCACGCACGCACACGCATGCTTCGCACACACGCACGCACGCACGCACGCACGCACGCACGCACACGCACTCACACACAAGTGAATACGAGTGTGACCAGATGTCCCCCTTTGCATGGGACAGTCCCTCATTTAAGGCGTCCCACAAATTGAGACCCTGTCCCACAATTTGTGACTGACAGGCGTCAGTGTTCAAATTGAGACCCTGTCCCACATTGTGACTGCCAGGCGTCAGTGTTCAAATTGAGACCCTGTCCCACATTGTGACTGACAGGCATCAGTGTTCAAATTGAGACCCTGTCCCACATTGTGACTGCCAGGCGTCAGTGTTCAAATTGAGACCCTGTCCCACATTGTGACTGCCAGGCGTCAGTGTTCAAATTGAGACCCTGTCCCACATTGTATGACTGACAGGCATCAGTGTTCAAATTGAGACCCTGTCCCACATTGTGACTGCCAGGCATCAGTGTTCAAATTGAGACCCTGTCCCACATTGTGACAGACAGACGTCAGTGTTCAAATTGAGACCCTGTCCCACATTGTGACTGCCAGGCGTCAGTGTTCAAATTGAGACCCTGTCCCACATTGTGACTGCCAGGCGTCAGTGTTCAAATTGAGACCCTGTCCCACATTGTGACAGACAGACATCAGTGTTCAAATACCCTAATAGTTAGTCCCCTAATATTTAGCTTTCTGTTGTAAAGCTTTCTCATTGTTACTTAAAATGTTAAAATAACACGAGAAACATCCCCTATATAATTGGCTACAGTATGACCATGACCAAAATTAGTATTCAAAAAAAAAGATAGGTAATTAGGCGTATATGTTTTTGAATATGACATCGAGGAATTTAATAGAAACCTTAGGTCATATACATTGCTGATGGAAATATTTTTAGATTCCATATCTGGGTGAAATAAGTAAATATATCAAAAACTTCGATAGCTCTTGAAGGCTCATTTGCCTCGTTTGAAATCCCGAGTTTGGATTTCTTTAGATACCTGCAGGTGCGCAGTTTCGCTCAAAAGCACTTCCCTTTCCCATCCCCGCCGCCTAAGACTGCTATAAAACATAATACTCGAACTCCATTCCTTGAGGAAAAAGAATATATCAAAGATGTATTCAAGTACTGCAAAATATATCAAACCCCCTTCATTTGATAACACTACATTGGCTTGGGAAACAGATCTGGGCGTCACGCTATATCGGACGAGTCTTGGCTTATAACTGTCTAAGAAGAATTCACACCACCTCCTTGTGTATAAGACACGGCCTCATCCAATTCAAGGTTGTACCAGGGGGGCAGTCAGAAAGATTTGTTGTGAAGCCACTAAGGAAATCGGGACTTCCTGAAAGTTCATATAATGGCCTGTTGTGGCGCTGTCATTGGGCCCAAAAAAAACTCCATATCTCCATAGAGGCCCATGTATTTGGGCCCAACTTCACATAGACTGTATTACCTTAATAAACATGGTAATGAATACTTTCTGCTTCCAGTCACTATAGTTTAAAGTCTCATTTCTCATGTTATAATATTCTTTTTTTGGAAAATTATGGTCCGATTTATTAACCCATTCTGACCTGAGATCAGATTCATACGAGGTTTCCACTGGACACACACTGGTCTGATTAACCCATTCTGACCTGAGATCAGATTCTAAAAAATGTCAGTCGTTCTTCGATTTTTCAAAAATAGCAGACCTACAAGCTCGTATCGCGCCACTCGGTGGCGCGATATGAGCTTGTAGATCTGCTATTTTTCAATAGGTAAAGCATAACATGATGCTAACACCAAAATGGGTGCCCGGTCAGAATGGGTTAAAGAAATGACCATAAAGTCGCGTATGTTCTGAGGGGCGGTTTGTACATATATAGACTCCACTACTACTCCAATGAAGAATTAGCCAAGATTTATCCTGGTTTAGATTTTCGAGGCGGTGTCTTATGTATGTGGTGGATGCACACACACACGCACACACACTCACTCACACACACACACACACACACACACACACGCACACACACACACACACACACACACACACACACACACACACACACACACACACACACACAGCGTTGCTCCACTGAGAGGTCAGGGGTCACCACATCGTCCAATCCTAACACAATGAGCCTGGGTCACGCCCACCCCACCCTAAGGTGGGGTGGTCTGTCTCCATTCACTCATCTCATTATGTCTGTCTGTCTGTCTGTCTGTCTGTCTGTCTGTCTGTCTGTCTGTCTGTCTGTCTGTATACGTACGTCGGTCCGTCCTTCCCTCTGTCAGTCTCTTTGTCTCTCTGTCTCTCTCTCTCTCTCTCTCTCTCTCTCTCTGTCTCTCTCTCACTTCAATTTCAATTCAAATTGGCATGAGAAAACGTACGTTTACCGCCAAAAGCAGGAGTGTAACAAGACAATCGAAATAAAACAATGTATTTTACAAATAAATATTGGATATAAATAGGAATTAAATAAAGGTGTGAACAGAACTGTGTTTACATTAACACTGTGGATAATACTGTCTTGTGAAACTATAAAAAATATTGTGCATTTTCTGTCAGAGATATAGTTATACAATATACATCCATAGGAGACGTTAGCTTTATACTTTTGATAAACAGTGTAACACACAATGGTTTGAATTCCTTAAGGTGCTTGTATTCCATTTGACATCCTTCTCCTGTCACAGCAGCTCACAAATCTCGCTGCTGTGTTTGCACATTGCTGTGCTTCACCCAACAGATATGGGAGTTTTTTTGTCATTAGTCGTGTTTTCCAACTCTCCTTGGATGATTGTAATCCGTGGAAAGTATATGTCTCTGATGTCTTGGTACAGTGGACAGTATGTGTCTCTGATGTCTTGGTACAGTGGACAGTATATGTCTCTGATGTCTTGGTACAGTGGACAGTATATGTCTCTGATGTCTTGGTACAGTGGACAGTATGTGTCTCTGATGTCTTGGTACAGTGGACAGTATATGTCTCTGATGTCTTGGTACAGTGGACAGTATATGTCTCTGATGTCTTGGTACAGTGGACAGTATGTGTCTCTGATGTCTTGGTACAGTGGACAGACGGTTAGGAAGTGTAGCTCAGTCTCTACCTCGTTGTGTGTGCAATGGGTGCACAGTCTGTCTTCTCTTGGGAACCAGGTCTGCCTATAGGCGGTCTTTCTCAATCGCAAGACTGTGTTCACTGACTCTATATCGAGTTAATGTTTTCCTTAGTTTTGGGTCAGTTACTGTGCTCAAGTATTCTGCTACTGTGTGTTCTCTGTTTAGAGCTAAATAGCATTCCATTTTGCATTGGTTTTGAGTATAGATCTTTTCCAGTGTGTGTGAGATAGCTTTCTTTTTGTTTCCTTATGATTTGGTTGTAGTCCCGTTTGTTTTCTGTCTGGTGGTTGTGCTTGTAGTGTTAGTCCCAGAACTATAGCTGGCTGAGGGGACATCTTTCCAGGGATTCACTGTGTGTGTGAGGGCCTTTTTGTGGAGCGTGTCCAGGTTCACTTTCCTTTAGGTGTTTATGGAATTCCAACGCTCTCTTTTGGGTTTTGATAATTAGTGGGTATCGTCTTAATACTGCTCTGCCTGCGTTATTTGGTGTTTTTCCGTTGGAGAATGGATTTGCAGAATTCTGCATGCAGAGTTTCAATTTGGTGTTTTTCCGGTTCTTGGGTTATATAGGATCGGCAAATGGGCCCCAGACGTCACAACCATAGGGGGAAATGGGTTCTATATAACCGAGTCTAGTATATCTTTAGCCAGATTTGTATTGGGATGTTTAACTTAATGTTTCTTTTGATGGCATGCTGTAGCATATATAGAAAGCTCTTCTTGCATGCCAATTGTCTCTCAGGTCGTTTACAGCTTGTTTGAAGTTACCATGTGCTGCTGATGTTTAGGCCGAGATATAGGTATAGTTCTTTGCTCTATAGTGTTCTAGTGTGGTGGTATTTGTATAATGTACTATGGGGACAGGAGAGGACATGTTAGGTGTACAGTATAATGTACTGTCTATGGGGACAGGAGAGGACATGTATAGTGTCCAGTATAATGTACTGTCTATGGGGACAGGAGAGGACATGTAGGTGTCCAGTATAATGTACTGTCTATGGGGACAGGAGAGGACATGTATAGTGTCCAGTATAATGTACTGTCTATGGGGACAGAGAGGACATGTAGGTGTCCAGTATAATGTACTGTCTATGGGGACAGGAGAGG
The DNA here is from genome assembly GCF_963924005.1 of Protomyctophum bolini. Taxonomy (NCBI): domain Eukaryota; kingdom Metazoa; phylum Chordata; class Actinopteri; order Myctophiformes; family Myctophidae; genus Protomyctophum; species Protomyctophum bolini. Next base: position 20,406 of record NW_027665819.1, read on the forward strand.
ACATGTAGGTGTCCAGTATAATGTACTGTCTATGGGGACAGGAGAGGACATGTAGGTGTCCAGTATAATGTACTGTCTATGGGGACAGGAGAGGACATGTATAGTGTCCAGTATAATGTACTGTCTATGGGGACAGAGAGGACATGTAGGTGTCCAGTATAATGTACTGTCTATGGGGACAGAGAGGACATGTAGGTGTCCAGTATAATGTACTGTCTATGGGGACAGAGAGGACATGTATAGTGTCCAGTATAATGTACTGTCTATGGGGACAGAAGAGGACATGTTCAGCAGTAAATCTATAGCGGTAAACAGACCGGTATAAATTCATGGGAGCTCATTGAGGGAGGAGGAAGCACATGCGTGACAGACAGCTGGCACACGCACGGACGCACGCACACAACACACACACACACACACACACACACACACACACACACACACACACACACACACACACACACACACACACACTGACTCGTTGCACACTGACACACACAAGGCCATGCCTCATTAATCCATCACTCCAACTCAAACGAGTGCACCCCCCACACACACACACACACAAACACAAACACACACACACACACACACACACACACACACACACACACACACACACACACACACACACACACACACCTCCTATTTGCCTCTTGTCCTGGACTAGTGTCCCAGATTTACACCCCTCTCATGCGTCTACTGGAGAGAGAGAGAGAGAGAGAGAGAGAGAGAGAGAGAGAGAGAGAGAGAGAGAGAGAGAGAGAGAGAGACAGAGGACGGACGGACGGACAGACAGACAGACAGACAGACAGACAGGCTGATGACTTGTGCTGTCCTGGCATTTTCGTCGTGGCAACCGAGCAGCAAAATGATGACTAACGTATATATACATGAATATCACATCACACAAAGAAACCCTGTGTGTTCCAAATGCATCCAATGTATAGTCATTTTAGTCACATGATCTTGTTTATATACTTTTCACCGGTTCAATATTTATTTAAAAAAAAAAAAAAACACACTCATTTACACTATCACTTGATAATCAATCAACAATAATTGATTGTTGAAATTTTCTAGGTTGCATTAATTCATGAAAATACAATCTTCTGTAAGTTGAAACGGGGGACATACAGGGTTTCATCTCCAGAGACAGTATAAACACCACACCAAGGTGAACCGGTGCAGATTATCCTGTAAATGACTTGAATCATTTAATTAGGCCAGTTGCTAACGACCGCCAGCTGTAATGACATTCTCACCGATTGGACGGAGAGAGAGAGACATGAGCACTGCTCCGAGCGCCAAGTCATCTGTCACCTCATTGGTGGAGATGATTCTATTGTCATCTGTCACCTCATTGGTGGTGGTGGTGGTGGTGATTCTAGAATGTCGTCTGTCACTCGCATTGGTGAAGGTGATTCTATAGAATGTCATCTGTCACCTCATTGGTGGAGATGATTCTAATTTAATCTGTCACCTCGTTGGTGGAGATGATTCTAATGTCATCTGTCACCTCATTGGTGGGGGTCATTCTAGCATGTCATCAGTCGCTTCATTGGTGGAGATGGGAATGTCATCCGTCACCTCATTTCATTCATCAAATTTGGCACTCACCGGGTTAACGGTGCCGGAGATTAGCTGTACACACACACGGACGGAGTGCAACAAATACTCTCTCCCCATGCCTATACTTCTGCCTGGTGTTAACAAGAAATACATACGGGGTGCATACTTAGTTTAGACTAGTCATTGGTTAGACATGGGTTGGTGAGGGTTTGAGATAGGTTGTAGATGTAGGACTAATGACTGGTCTAACCAATGACTATAGTCTATACATACAAATACAACTGTGTTCAGTTGCATTTGTATACAACTGAATACAGTTGTATACAATCAGACGGACAGACAGACAGACAGACAGACAGACAGACAGACAGACAGACAGACAGACAGACAGACAGACAGACAGACAGACAGACAAGACAAGACAAGACAGACAGATCGTTACGAGGGTATTTCCACGTCATTAGAATGTAATTCCAGTTATGAACAGCGAGCGGCTCTGGGGCTGACCAATCATGATGATGATGGCAGTCTGACACACACACACACACACACACACACACACACACACACGCACACACACGCACACACACACACACACACACACACACACACGCAGTCCATCACTTCTTCTCACGAGCCATATTATTATCGAGCAGCCATTAAGCGATATAGCAGCTCATTACATTGTGTCCAGTGTGAGCGCAGGCGGGTGCAGTTTGAAGAATGAGCCTATATCCCCATTGTGCCTGCAAAGTACAACACACACGCCTCACATCATTCAAGCATCCATAATATACATCTCGTCCCCCTTTCCGTTCTTCGTTCATTGGCACCCAGTTTCTGCCCGCGCTCCGAGTACAAAACGCTGACGTCGTCGGCCTACGCGGTCGTCTATACCAAACACCCTACAACCTATACAGTACAACCTGGCAACCTACAACCTGGCAACCTACAGTACAACCCCTCGAACTCCTGCTGGTCACTCAGATCACGAGCTAACACAGGAATGCTGTACACAAGCTAATTCACAAACCGCAATGGAAACAAGTCGTGAGCTTTTTTTCTTGCGATAGCCGTTTGATTATGGTGGGTGTTTTCATGACCAACAAAGATATCAATCAATCAATGTATCCCTTCCCTAACACACCCTGGACAACGCTTCACAAGTCCTAGACTCTTCTCCCCTCCCTAAAACACTCTGAACAACACTCCACAGGTCCTAGACTCCCTCCCCTATCCTGGACAACGCTCCTCACAGTCTCTACCATGGCTTCCAAGCTGAGGAATAAACGCCATCAGTCACGCCATCAGTGACTGATGCCCCGAAAGTCATTAGCGCGGTGGCGCCCGGCAGGCCCCAAAAAGTAAGGACCGGCCCTACCTGCGCCCTATAACTGGGCTGGCCCAAGGCCCCGTCTGGCATTACTAATTAGCGCACAATTTACGCCCTGCCCGGCCAAATTTTTTACACCTGTGTGAAGTGAGGGGGGCTCTTGAAATCGTACTTTACATCATTCAATAATTAAATGAATATACTTCCTCGTTATGTTATTATCCTTTAACCATGATACAATGTTTTAAAAAAAATATTCAATGTATGTGATTGATTTTAACCCGGCCACAGGTTAGTTGTATAAACGGCCGCAAATGTCCAGAGCGACGGTATTGTCGGACTAAATGCCTGTGCGGGAACTGACATGCCGACATGCGTGGCAGGTTACAACTAAACTAACCTGTGTGGCAAGTTTAGGGTTGGGTTTTGGGTAGGGTGTCGGACTCATGTCTGCACCCCATTGTTTACCTGATAGTGTCTTTGAGGCACTACATTGTTCTTTGCACTCTATGGGGACGGCGGTGGCTCAGGGGTAGAGTGGCTGGATGGAAACCGCAAGGTTGCCAGTTCGAACCCGGACTCCCCCATGTCATGGTCCAGCAGACCATGTCTCCCTGTCAGCCACTCCCACTCTCCATTCCTATACCCTGAGTCATTTAAATTGTCACACACCTGTTCCCACTCCATCCCCATGCAGCCATGCCCACAATACAAACCTGTGAACACTTCCACAATCAACCTGCTCAAACTGGACTCATGCCACACTCACACTGTCAGAACATATAAGTCTTTGTTTCCTGTGTTGTTCTTGGAGTTGCTGGTTTCCCTGTTTGGACTTCTGTTTGGTCTGGACTTCTCTGCCTCGTGTATTTTTGAATGTTTTCACTTTTGGACATTCTGCTTTTTGTGCTTCTGTACGTTCAGCTTTTTTGGCATTTCCTCATTTTCTGCATGCAGCTACTGCTAACCTTATATTTTTTGCTTGACCGTGTTTGGTACAATAAATCAGTTAACTTGAACTTTCATGCATTTGGGTTCAGTCATTCTGCCACCGTGACACCCCAGTGTTAGGGCCGATTCAAACTCCTATTTTAGAGCCGAATAAAAGTCGCTTCTGTAGAGCCTACAATTTATCCCACGATTTTGTAACCCAGTTTTCTTTTTCACCCAGTGCCAATTATCTAATGTAATCCTGGGCGCTACACTTCCTCTGCCAACCTGGGGGGGGGCAGCGGACTGACCTCATGCCTCCTTTCTATGCATGAGGAGTCCAAGCTGCTTCTTTTCACCTGACAGAGGGGAATTTCCCCGGCCGGACGTAGCGCGTGGAAGGGACACGTTATTTCCGACCAGTTCCTTTCCCCTCCATCAGGCGCCCTGGCTGGCCAGGGGGAGGTAGTTTTAGAGACCAGGATTACGGAATGTTTTTGTGAGGGTATCTACCCTAGGGGACACGGGGAGAACATGCAAACTCCACACAGAAAGGCCCTATCGCCAACCCCCGCCTTGGGTATATGGGCACTGATGACGCGGAGGAGGGAACACGCCGCCAGTGCCCACAGCGTCCCCCAGCGGGAATCGAACCCAGGACCTTCTAGCTGTGAGGCGACAGAACTACCAACTGTGCCACCGTGCCCCGAGAGAGAGCCTACAATGTGACGTCATTTGAGGTTCGGGGGGGGGGGGGGGGGGGGGGGGCGGGTACCGTCCTAAAGTCGTCTCTTCGGTGCTACTGGAAATTTCGACGAGCCGAAATGATCTCAGCACAAAAGGCTTTCACCTGTTGGTTGTCTGTCAGACGAACTATTCTTATATAGATCCTTTGTTTGACTATATGTCCACTAAACCACACCTCCAGTGTATTCATGGTCTCTTGTTGTTATAAAAGGAGGCTGCGTTGCACACACGCAGTCTCCCTGGGCTGGTCCGGAAGCCCTTGTATTAAAAAGAACAATGATTCATTCCACTCTATATACCTTGTATTTCTTTGCCTCTCGCAATTTCCAAACGCCTCCGTCATACAGTCTGGAGAACGGATAAGCTCTGCTCACGAGTGAAATATAATGCGGAAGTGGAGCCTCCTCCTCCCCACTTATATATACGTTTCATCTTTACAGTTTTACAGTTTCATCTTTATCCTAATATGAATCGAAATCATCTAAGCATAGGGCCTACAGTATATAGGCCTGCCTGACTTCATGACTGTCTGGTGTCTGCATGCCTGCCTGCCTCCCTCCCCCTCCCACTCTGTCTTTTGGACAGCATTATATTACATTATATCTCCAGGTATTAGGGTTATAGATTTATGCGTCCATCAGCAGCAGAGAGCGGGGTGGTGGTGGTGGTGGTGGTGGTGCGGCGCAGGTATTTCCACCGCCATGCGCCACTGGCTACAGTGTGTCATGGTGATGAGCAGAACGCGCTCAGCTGTGTGGCGTATAGGGTGTGCGGGTGCCCATGCACGCACACGCACGCACACGCACGCACACACACAGCCAGCGCCGCTGCCCCGAATCCGTTTTTTTACGAGAACATACGTCTGGGGAAGTGACAGGAAGACCTGACACCATGCGCTGATCTCTGTCATAAATTTAAGCATAACCATCCCCCCCCCCCCCCCCCCACCACAAGGGCTGTATCTCCTGTCATACATACCCCCCTGCACCACCACCACCAGCACCACCAGCACCACCACCCCCACCCCCACCCCTGCCATCAGTGTTGCCAAGTTTACTTATTATAAGCACGACTTTGGACTTTGGTCTCCAACCACCTCTTTTTTTTTGGATTATTGGCTCAGGAATGCAACCCCCCCCCCAAAAAAAATTATACCTACCCGTAATATCAAAAAAACCATGCCAGTAAAGCCAATAAGCCGCACTGATCTTATACATTTGTCGGACTGTGGAGGAGCCATGAAAAACCACCAGCTATAGTGTGTAGAAATGTCTCCACGCGTGGTGAAGCCACCGGCTGCACAGTAGACATCCATAAGGCTGCACCGGCCATGACAGCGTCCTATATAGCATCCTCCTCTGTCTTCATTTCCCTTTCCCTCTCCCCGGCCGAAATGAAAATGAAGTCCTAATAAGGAATTGATTTTTATTATTATTATTTCAGATGGGGAGTGGCCATTAGAGAGAGCGTGACCTCCTGACCTCATGGATCACGGTATAGGCGTGGCAGGAGGAGGGAGGAGGAGGAGGAGGAGGCGGCCGATCCCTTTCCTGACAATCGATTATCTTTTTGGACGCAGCGAAGCCTTCATAACCCGGGCCGCGGGCGGGCGGGGGCGGACCCCTCCCTCCCCTTGTTCCAGGGGCCCCCCAGAGGTGTCATCTGTGTGTCAGTGTCTCGACTCGGGGCCCCCCCACCATGCACATCACCAACCCCCCATGGTCCACCACCCCTGCCTGCATGATGGAGGGCAAAAATCACCCCTATTCAGTGAAATGGCGTGGAACATGTCAGACGGACGGACAGACAGACATGTCCTCCTCCTCCTCCTTCTTGCTCCTCCTGATCCTCTTCCTCCCTGTTCCTATTCTCGACCGCGTCTTCCTCCTCTTCCTCCTCCTCCTCCTCCTCCTCATGAATAATTCAGTGTTTCTATCACAACAGACTGAGCTCTGAGCAGAGAGCCCGGCAGTCTGTTAATATAAAAGAAACTCTGCTGCTTGCTGCTTCCTCCAGGCGCACACACACACACACACACACACACACACACACACAGGCGCACACGCGCGCGCACACACACACACACACACACACACAACACACACACACACACACTCAGTCATCTAGTTATATGATTTATTCAGTTCGTTCAGGGCCAGGCCAGGCATCCACTTGATGAAACTCCCTGATGGACGGAGGATGTGTTGGGAATGTTTTCCTGTTTTTCTTTTTCATTCTTGTCAGGGAGGGAGGAGGGGGTGGGGCGGGGGGGGGGGGGGCAGCACTGTGATTCATTAAGAACCATCACTGTTGATTCACTTCATTAAGAACCCACATCACTGTGATTCACTTCATTAAGAACCAACATCACTGTGATTCACTTCATTAAGAACCATCACTGTGATTCACTTCATTAAGAACCATCACTGTGATTCACTTCATTAAGAACCAACATCACTGTGATTCACTTCATTAAGAACCATCACTGTGATTCACTTCATTAAGAACCAACATCACTGTGATTCACTTCATTAAGAACCATCACTGTGATTCAGTTCTTTAAGAACCATCACTGTGATTCACTTCATTAAGAAACAACATCACTGTGATTCACTTCATTAAGAAACAACATCACTGTGATTCACTTCATTAAGAACCAACATCACTGTGATTCACTTCATTAAGAACCATCACTGTGATTCACTTCATTAAGAACCATCACTGTGATTCACTTCATTAAGAAC